>NC_135559.1:2195000-2272500 GCF_964340395.1 Glandiceps talaboti | reverse complement strand
GTAGTTATTATCTATATATACACCTTTATTCATCTGATGAAATAAAGTTAACCACAGTGATCATATAGTGAAATCATACATTCTCCACACCCTCAGTTGACAAATAGTGAATGATGTGTGTAGCAATACTATCATGGGTACACCAATTTTTTACTCATCCACCTATTCATCCATATCCTTCATTTAATAGAGTTTTCCATCCATCCATCCACCCACCCATCCACCCTTCCATCCATCCATCCACCCACCCACCCACCCACCCACCCTTCCATCCATCCATCCACCCACCCACCCACCCACCCACCCTTCCATCCATCCATCCATCCATCCATCCATCCATCCATCCATCCATCCATCCATCCATCCATACATCCTTCCATCCATCCATCCATCCATCCATCCACCCACCCACCCTTCCATCCATCCATCCATCCATCCATCCATCCATCCGTCCGTCCGTCCGTCCGTCCGTCCGTCCGTCCGTCCATCCATCCATCCATCCATCCACCCACCCACCCTTCCATCCATTCATCCATCCATCCATCCACCCACCCACCCTTCCATCCATCCATCCATCCATCCATCCATCCACCCATCCATCCATCCATCCACCCACCCACCCTTCCATCCATCCATCCATCCATCCATCCATCCATCCACCCACCCACCCACCCACCCTTCCATCCATCCATCCATCCATCCATCCACCCACCCGCCCTTCCATCCATCCATCCATCCATCCATCCATCCACCACCCACCCACCCTTCCATCCATCCATCCATCCATCCATCCATCCATCCAACCAACCAACCAACCAACCAACCAACCAACCAACCATTCATTCATCCATCCATCCATCCATCCATCCAACCAACGAACCAACCATTCATCCATCAGTCAGACAGACAGACAGACAGACAGACAGACAGACAGACAGACAGACAGACAGACAGACAGACAGACAGACAGACAGACAGACAAGTGGGTGGGTGGATGGATGGATGGGTGGATGGATGGATGGTAACCCTGCTTGCATTACATGGTGTATAAAGAATCCTTGACTCAATTCTGACTGTTGTCACCTGAGAGTGCAACGTACGCTAAAGCCATACAAGTACCAAGTTCAAGTAGGCTGCTACCACCAAAACCAACACAACTCCGGCAGTGCCCAGATATAGTATTAGATTGCTTACTGAGCGGCTGGGTTTAAAATCTCAGAGAATATTACAGATAATTTATGACAATTGGAGGTACGGTAAAATTTGTAAAATAAATCACAGGTGAACAAATGTATGGATTTTAATAGTCAATGAAATAATAAACCAATTCATGATCAATTAACAAACTTTAGGAATATAAATAATTACTCCAATCAAATAATACCACATTAAATAACATCTAAATTGACAAATAAACAGACATATTTAAATAAATGAAATAAAAGTGAAGACAAATTAACGTTATACGTACCCAAAGTGGCCTACCTTGCTCTGAACGGTAGCAGCCGATAACGTGAAGTCTTGCATGCACGAATGTAAACAAATAAGCAATCTTCCGGTTGGAGGCAATGTGGGATATGTTAAATATGGCGACGTACGTGACGGAAGAGGACTTTTTTGTTGTCAACTGATAAAAATGCAAGGCAGGGAGTATCCATCCGGTCAGAGACAGTTTCCTTGAAGCAAACCGAGTGAAATCGCCTGTTAGCATTTCTGTGAATCACTTGCTTTCCGCTGTGTGAAAATTACGTGTAAAAAATCTGAGCTGACTGTCGGCGATCCGATTTGACCGAGAAGAGAGCCACGTTATTTTGGCAGTATATGCCCTGAATTGATTTTGCGTGAAGACTCAGCGTTGAAAAATCCAAGGTCTCTTTGGTTGGTTAGCCTTATTCCGTTTGTGTGTTGACATGTTGGATTAGCAAACCGTCTTTCTTTTAATCTTTGAAGTCGGTGTTGTTGTCTACACATCAAAATTTAGGAGTTACTCACGATCTCTGTCTGGAAATTGTATGCAAATCTGGCAACCATATGTCTTCATAAGAATCGAGACAGTGTAGTTGGTCTGCAGTTGTAAGCAGATTTTGTGTCCATCACAAGAACGACTTCCCACCAAAATGGAGCACAGTCGTATGTTAAAGGTGTTTCTTTTTATCATCGTATTTACAAGCGTTGCGATCATATTTTATTACAGTGTATGTTGGAACAGTTTACATCAACTATCTACTCCACTTCCGAGTATGAATGGAGCGTATGTAGACACCGAGAACAGAATAAAAAAGGCAAAAAGTAAAACGTTCAATGAAAACACGCTAGATCGAGATTTGGGGTTTAATATCACAGGGACAGACGTGTTAGTTTTTCTGCACATTCAAAAGACCGGGGGGTCAACATTCGGGCGACACCTTGTCCGGGATATCGATCTTGACCAACCGTGTAAATGTTACAGAGGACAGAAAAAATGTGACTGTTTTCGACCTGGCAGCAACCGAGAATTGTGGCTGTTTAGCAGATTTTCTACAGGTTGGTCGTGTGGTTTGCATGCTGACTGGACGGAATTGGTAAATTGTGTTGATTATATGATGGACAAGAAAGAAAGACAGGAGAAAAAAAGACGGTAAGTTGCAAACTTGTGTACACATGTTTTAATGTCAAAGTTTTCTACACATTCATTGTGATTTACATTGTAACTGTGTGTGTATTGTTCTTTCCTTTGTTTTATTATACCATTGGAATTTTAAAAAACGGTGTAGTAATTCTTTGCAGATTTTTTGGTAACCATATTGCAGTTATGCAAATTTAATATGATGATTTTTATCTGTTCCTTCCAATATTTATTATATTTTTACCAATATATATTTTATTTATTTATTTTTTGTTATATATTTATATTAACATATTTATTACTTACAGCAGGCAGACATACGCATGTATTCACAACAAGCAGAGAAATCTCAATCTCCTTTAAAAAAACACTAAAAACAAAAATGCTATATCAAATTTATCTCAGACAGCCATGAAATACAAAGCTAGACAAATATTGAATACCATCATATTTTAAGTTAGAATTTTGTTTGCCATTGTTTCCTTTGTAATAATATTAATAATGTACACAATTTATTTACAGAGAGACTTTGTATCTATCATGTCTGTTAGCACCATCTCAGTGATAGTAAAAATTATGTACAAATAAAAAAAAAACAGTTGCATTTTAAAGGATAAATTAATGCCTCTGTATTATAATACATCGTTGTATGGTCAGCTAAGCATGTCGTCATTCACAAGTTTTATATCAAAATATTGTAGCCTGCATTTTTCACATGGCTGCATGTTAGTCATTTGAGTTTGGAACAATATATCACAGCAGAGTCTGTAATTTCCAATGTAACGGTCCATTAATCAAACTAATTCTATGCTTCCGTTATGATGACATGAAAGTATAAATTAAATGGTTAGTCTCAATATGACTGACCAAGTAATAATTGTGTATGGAACTATTATGGGAGTTATTATTAGGTGTTGTGATGGTCATAAGAGTGGCAAGATTTTTGATCAGTTTACATCATGTATTAAAGTGCTCAAAATTAGTAGTGGTCCAGGGCAATGTACTAAACATTGTATCTAGACTACCAAATTAGCAGTAGTCCAGGGTACATAGACTACTAAACATTGTATCTAGACTACCAAATTAGCAGTAGTCCAGGGTACAAAATGTACTAAACATTGTATCTAGACTACCAAATTAGCAGTAGTCCAGGGCACACAATATACAAACATTGTATCTAGACTACCAAATTAGCAGTAGTCCAGGACATATAGACTACTAAACATTGTATCTTGACTACCAAATTAGCAGTAATCCAGGACATATAGACTACTAAACATTGTATCTAGACTACTAAACATTGTATCTAGACTACTAAACATTGTATCTAGACTACCAAATTAGCAGTAGTCCAGGACACATAGACTACTAAACATTGTATCTAGACTACCACATTAGCAGTAGTCCAGGGCACACAATGTACTAAACATTGTATCTAGACTACCAAATTAACAGTAGTCCAGGACATATAGACTACTACACATCATTTACTAAGACTATGGTCATTAAATTGGAGATGACCTTTCACAAGCCCAACAAGAGAGATAAGAACCATCACAAAGAAGTGCTGGATGGTCTTATCTGTCACCATCATGAATATTCATTAGGTGAATAAAAAGCAAAAGATATGCAATACTGCCAAATGCATATATAAATAATTAATGTAATTAAAAGAACAAGACAGATTCAGATATTGTTATGTTAAATTCTGAAAGTTGCTTTGTCCAAGTAAGTGGAGACCACCATGGGTAAACTAAAGTCTTAGGGACCATCGCACAATGTCGCACAAGCTCAAATAACGAACATTGTTCATTTAGCACAAACCCCCTCTCACTCACCCTAAACAAACGTTCAGACGTGCAACATCACAATATATATGATGAAATTTGTAGCGGTCACACCACTACGATCGATGTAATGTAAAAACGTGATGGTAAACTTGAAGTTACAACCTTATGAACCTGTTCACTGCAATGATGATAAACCATAGACAGTGGCATGATAATACTACTGTCAATCCAGCACTGTATCTCACATTAGAAGTACATTGTTATCAAATCTCACTAGTAAATACAGAAGCTTTTATCATTGAAGGTGTGAAAGTTTATGAAACTTTGTTAGAAGTGCAAAAATGAAGTTCAGCAATTGCATTGAGGCCAGGACCCCTCCCCCTCCCCCTGGAACGAAGTTCGGTTGTTGAGCATGTTTGACATTGTGCAATGACAACAAACCTTTAGTTTTGTCAACCAACTACATGTATGTATATATAGTGAGAGTGTAATTGTCTCTGCATGCAAACACTTCAGCAGAAAGACAATTTTCCACTCTCAGGTGCCAATTTATTTTGGCAACCAATGTCTATGGCATCAGTTTGACACACTTGATTAGATAATTTGTCTTTGTCTGGCTATTGTTCTGAAATCAATTGTACTTGCTTGGAATTACTGTCATGGAATAAATCCACTTTAATGTCAATTTATTTTGGCACAACAGTTGTGGCAGCTAAATGAGCTGAACTAAATTTAGAACCAAATACATACCCAGTATTTAAGGCAAAAAAAAAGGAATCGTTTTTGGTCAGAGTGCACAACACTTACATGTACATACCCTCATGTCAGTCTTTTTTTGTGTGTGTTTGTCCAGCCCATGCAGTCTGCAGATCTGTGGGGAAACACAAAAATAACCCTCCCTACTTCAGTGAAGAAAACTGCAGAGCCAATCATGAACAAACAAATGACATCCGCCCCACATACACACTTGCTCTAAAATACTAAATAAAAAGAACAGGAACTGCCACAAATAGTAGACTGAGTGACAGGTTTGTTGAGAATAAAACAAAAAAAATTGCATCATTTTGGAAAGCTGTCCTGACCAGAAACAATTTTTTTTTTGCCTAAAGTTAAGTTGTGAAGCAATATGGTGGAGGTTAGAATTAGGTAAAAAGGCCAATGTTAGATTAGGAATAGAATATTTATGTCCATAGCATAGACATTTTCTACCTTGTCTGTCAGCATAGCTATGAAACAACATTGACTCTGGACAAAGAATAATTCTTGTTAATCCTATGGTTTCACAGATAAGGTAGATAAGTAGTATTGAAAAGTACAGCGATTCAATCCTGCATCATTTACATTAGTCTAGCTGCTAGACCTTCTTCCGAAACAATACAATAATACGCGATCATAGCTATCAAGGGTGAAGCCCTCACTGCGAACTCTGTTCGCTTATCGTATCAAAAGAAAGCCCAAACATCTAGCAGCAAGACTATATTTACATGTAACATTGTGGTTAACTCAGCAAGTATGTAGAACAGTGGACTGACTGTACTAAGACATGTGGTATTCAAGCTAGGGAGTTGACGAGTGTCAATTTATTGATAGGAATAGGTTTAAGACCATTGATCAAGAAACTGATTGGTATTGTCTCCTTGTATGTATAAGTCTCCATCAACATAACTGTATTATTGCACAGTGAGTTGTGTGAACTGAATTTCTGAAACAGACTTTTTACTAAACCAAACAAATATCAGACAAAGAAGGTATTAGAAAAAGAGAGAGTAATATCAATTGTTAGGGTCATTTCCTGTACACTGTGTCTACCACATGAACTAATCTTCATTAGTTCAGAAACTTGTTAAAGTGGCCATATGGATGAGAATTGGGTATTTATTTTGGATTTTTATTTGATAAAACAGCTTCACTATGTTTTTCTACTTGAAAAAATAAAGCGATAGAACATATACCAAGTTCATGTTCATAACTCAATACATTGCAAAAAGATGCAAAAAGTGTAAAAAGTTTGTTATTGTACGTACAATAACAAACATTTTACACATTGTTTAATGTTTTGCAGTTTATTGAGTTGCGAACATAAACTTGGTATATGTTCTATCGCTTTATTTTTTCAAGTAGAAAAACATTGTGAAGCTGTTTTATCAAATAAAAATCCAAAATAAATACCCAATTCTCATCCATATGGCCACTTTAAGTAAACAGAATGTGTATTGCAGACTTCAAGATGGCCCTCTCTCCAACAGGTGTTCCAAAGTGACATGTGATTACTTGTTATTCCAACTGTAAATTTATATGTACCAAATTCCAATATGCAGACTGCCTTCATGATTGGAATAATTCCAAACTATATATTGACCATTAAAATATCACGTCTCTCTTCTCTATTGTTTGCTATTTTACGGAAATTCTAAAAATAATAACATAAACGGTTTTATTGAATGTCACAATATCTGTGTAAATATGAGTGTCTAGCCAGGTGGTGTGCTAACAAAGTAGTTATGTAATTCTGAGTCTGGGAATTAATTTTATACTAATGGTTTTCAGCTATGCTGTTGAAAAAGAATTCACAGAATGTTCCATGCCACCACCCACATGCATGTATTTGTTGTGTTCTTGAAGGGTTTAAAAAAAAAAAAATTTAAATGGTAAATTTTTATTCTGAAGGACCTTGATTATCAGAAATACATGCCACCACCAGTGATTCTACTCCATAAATAATTTAATTTCTGCTTTCATGGATGAAATATAATCCTTTGAAAATTTGTTTGGTTAAAATAAAGGAACATGAGAAACCATTATTTCGTGAATATTTACAAAGAAACTCGTTTAGTTTATTATCATGCCTTGCAAAGAGTATCTGATATTCTTCACAGCAAGAGGTTGTACAGCGGAAAGGTTTGACTTTAGGAGGACCCGTCAGCTGTACTATGCTGCAGGTCTTCAACTGCAAGGTTTATCACATCATATTTAGTGTCTGGAGGCATGGAAACAATGTTGTTAATCACATAACAACATGTACATTGATAATGAAACATTATTTTATATGTAAAAAATATCAAGATTGTGAGAAAAAAGTAACAAAACCAAATTACTGAGTGAACAGACTATTGATCTTAAGTACTGGATTAATGCGAAATTAACCATTGTAGGATTGAGTCACTCTAGGAGTCAGACATACCTACCACCTGTACAAATTTTAACAGGCATAGGTCATATTTGACATGTGTTTTGTTTGTTACACCTTTATTGTCTTTCTCTGTCTTGTTTGTCCAGTAAAACTTCCTGTCTGAACAACCCTGACTTCACAGGTGTTGTCTAGTGACTAATGTCTTCTTTATGGTGATTGGTCACTCATAAATTACAAGGTAAAATGTGGATGAGCAAGCCAGACAGTTGCAATGTTTACGTTTAATATCGATGACATGATGTTGATATGCTATACTATACCTCTTGACTGTCCTGGAGCAGAATGATTCATTTACACAAATGTGAGAACTGTCAGGCCTAATCCCCTACCACCCTAACTATACAGTTAGGTCAAAGATCATCCTTGCTTTGAGCTATGACACTACTGTGCCAGCATGGATAGAGTGACAGCCAACCAACCAATCAACCAACCATATAGTCAGGTCAAAGGTCATCCCTGCTTTGGGCTCCACAGTACTGTTCGAGCATGGATAGAGTGACAGCCAATCAACCAACCTGTGTAGTTAGGTCAAGGGTCATCCCAGCTTTGGGCTTGACAGTATACACTGTGTGAGCATGAATAAAATGACAACCAGCCAACCAAACGAAGTCAGGTCATGGGTCATGACAGCTTTAGGCAATGGTGGTATCTTGGAGTGGCAGGTGTATTATACACACATTAAGAAGGCAATGTGATGGGAGACCCTTGACTAACATGGCAACTGCTGTTATCTATAATTAGATAATATCTAACATAGAAATGACACAAGTCTGGAGAGTTAATTATGACTCATGTATCATTTTATAACAGTGTAGGGTCAGATATCGAGAAAAAGTACAACATATACCTGGTTTCCATTAGAGTCATATAACAAACCATTTCTAGTAACTACAATCAGAATTCTATTAAATAATTGACAAGGAAATTGTGCAATTCATTAAAGTGTAAAGCTTTCAAGACTGTGATTTCACTGATTAAATTTTTTTAGAAGAAAATAATGATGGAGTACAAGTATGACAGCATTTCTTTAAACTTTGGGTTCTGGAGAGTCTTTTCATAATTTTTTATATCACTTGCATTACTGATGACCGCTGAGAAACTCTGACTTGAAACTTGTTACACATTCATTGTTCAGTGCCACTCTAGAGATTCTTGCTATGGACATACAGTGTTTCATGGAAGTTAACAGACATGAACTTGTAATATATGTAACTTTTTTAAAATTCTGAAATGCTTGATTAAGTCTAAACTGAAGTCTCACAATCATAATCTCATATACACACATCATGACTTCATACCTTTGAAGTAGATAGGAAGATTTTACTCACAGTCAAATAATTGTTTAGGAGTGAATCCAGAGTCGAAGAGTATTCATTCTTGTATGCATGTTATGCATATGTTTGTTACATTACTGGCATTGATAACATCAACAAATTGATACATTGTAGCTGACACAACTGAATTGATACAATGTAGCTCACATAGCTGACTTTGTACATTGTATGTATATTATGTGTATGTTTATTACATTACTAGCATTGATAACATCATCAAATTGATACATTGTAGCTGACACAACTGAATTGATACAATGTAGCTGACATAGCTGACTTTGTACATTGTATGTCTGTGATTGTACATGTGGTGTAAAAGTGGTGATTATTTATTCTAATTGACTTTTTTATCTCAGCAGTTATTATTATATCACTATGTTACGTGAGCCTGTGGCTCGTTACATCAGTGAATGGCAACATGTGCAGCGTGGTGCTACGTGGAAAGATGCCGTACACATGTGTGATGGAAGACCACCAACATCAGAGGAACTTCCCTCATGCTACAAGGAGGACTGGAAGGGTGTATCACTGGAAGAATTTATGACTTGTTCATATAACTTAGCAAATAATAGGCAAACGAGGATGTTAGCAGACTTATCATCTGTCGGGTGCTACAATATTTCGATCATGGCACCCGAGGAAAGAAACGAAAAACTCTTGAGTAGTGCGAAAACAAATCTACGACGGATGGCATTTTTCGGTTTGACCGAATTACAAAGAAAGTCACAGACTATGTTTGAACAAACTTTCAGTTTGAAATTTGAAGAAGACTTTGAGCAATTTGACCAAACTAAAGGAAGCAGTGTTCAAGTTTCTGATCTCGAACGGCAAAAAATCAAACAACTCAACTTGTTAGACCTGGAACTGTACGCCTTTGCGAGGAATTTATTCATGCAACGGTATAAATATATGATTGAGGAAAACAGTACCATTGAGTACTTGAAGAAAATTGAAAAGTGGTAACTGATTTTATGTACGACAGTGTGTTAGGACAGAAATTTCTTTCTGTACCCAACTTTTGAAGAATGACTGATATAAATCAGTTTCGGATCAATTAATGTTCAAAACTTTACATTAGTTTTGAATACTTTTATTGAAAGATAGTAAATTTATCATATGAATTCAGAAATGGAAATTTGCATATCTTCTGTGTCTCAAACCAAAGAATAGAGGGGACTTTAAGCAGTGCCCTTTATATTGTAAATGAGACTTTGAACTGTGTCCTTATATGGTAAAAGAGACTGAACTGTGTCCTTATATGGTTAAAGAGACTGAACTTTGTCCTTATATGGTTAAAGAGACTGAACTTTGTCCTTATATGGTAAAAGAGAATGAACTGTGTCCTTATATGGTTAAAGAGACTGAACTTTGTCCTTATATGGTAAAAGAGAATGAACTGTGTCCTTATATGGTTAAAGAGACTGAACTTTGTCCTTATATGGTAAAAGAGAATGAACCGTGTCCTTATATGTCTTGTTGGACAAGTGACTTCGAAAAGTGCTCCATAAGGTGCAGTTATAGAAAAGGGACTTTGTAACAACACCTTCACAGAAATTAGCATTTAGACAACTCACCTGGATCATGTCTACAACAAATTATAAATATTTATCTACTTTTGGAATTATCCATGACAATTTTGAATGACATTTTTTGAAACAGTATTATATAACACCGTTATCAAAAAAGGACTCTAAAGAAACTTCAAAAAGTTCCATTGTAATATTGGAAGATATTTAGTGTTACAGTCCTCACATTGTCAAACCTGTATTATTTTATAAAGTAGAAAGACATTGGTTTATGGCAAAGAAAGACAGCCACTGATTGGTTAGTTGTTGCAAGAAAGGCTAATCAAAGTCATCCTAATATAACAAATACAGGTTGCCATGACAGTAACTTGTAATACTATCAGAATTTTTATTGCATCATGATTGTAAAATGGCTTCAACAAAAAACTGTTCAGTACCCCCCCCCCCTTATAAAAATGGTCGATTCTTCAAAATTTGTGTAACAAATTTGCTGAACAAAAGAATATGTTGTACTATAATTGTATCCCAATTGTCAGAATATGGTATTCACTTCACAAGAATTTCAGATAACCCCTGATTTGGGTTAATGCTTCAAACAGAGATCCAAATCACAGATCAGTGTCTTTGGTAAACTGCAGAGAGGCAATAACTAAATGCAAAGTGTAGGTTTTGTAGAGGTCATAGGTCATAGTTGATATATTCATACAAACTGTAGTGCATCCACAAGTACACAATTGATGTGTGACATATAGAAACAAGGCCGAATGATCTATTTGTCTTTCTCAAAACTGGTATGGTTTCCATGGGGATGTAGTGATCCATCAGTCTTTTCCTCTTTTGAAATGATGTCCGTCTTGAGAAAATATATGAGATTATCATCATATCTGAAAACACTTACACAGATGGATACCATTCAATTGTATTATTTGTTGAAATAAGATGAATGGATGATATAAATCATTTATCTGACATTGTCCAAAGATTGATCTTTATTCAAAGATGGAAAATGGCAGGAAAATAACAAAGGAGTTTTGCATTACTTCTTTTCTAAAGCCTCTAAGTTTAGGCTTTCTGATTTGACATATTGACAGTTTCAAGTCAGCTAGCCAAGTCTCTGGGCTAGTTTCACATGATATAGCTAATAGTAATTAGTAATATTAAACTGTGAAAACGAAATGTTGAGCATAGAATCTCATGTAGGAATTTCTTAGATCTATGTATCCTGTTTTTGCAATGTACAATCGTAGTCTATTGGGTCACAATACATTTCATACAGAGATATGGCTTCTAACATCTGATGGGAAAGTTAAAATCAGTTTTCCAAATTCACCAACTTTTACCACAACCTCATTTGCATAAAAGTTGGCTTCTCAGATTATTCACTAGATATTGTTTTTTTCAAATGTGAAGTGAAAACCTATTGTTGAACTCTGTGGATTGCATCTTTATCATCAAAATCTATAGAACCCCCCCCCCCCCCCATTTTATTTTTTACAACAAATCTATTTCAAACATGAATTTTTGTGTACATTCAAGTACATTGTGAGACCATGGAAGTAGCTACTTCCATGGTGAGACCGTATCCTGTCATGTCAGGTTTATCCAAAATATGGTGCTTTTGAGACCAAGAATATTTTATATATCTTGTTTATTCAATGTTGCAATGAGTTTTATGTTTCAAGATTGTCATCCAATTTTCTGAACACGTTTTCAGTTGTGTATATTTTCTAGTTCATTTATACAGTAGATGTTGTCTGCCAATGTTTTTTATTGTATTTCTGTGTCTCTTTGTGTGTATCTAGTTATTAACACTCAAGGGTGTGTAACATACTTTGCATTCCTATGCATTCTGGTATATAGCAGAATACAAGCATTGGTATCAAAGTCTGATATCGCCTCATTGACTCAAGTCTATCACACATACCAGTCTTTGTTGACTTGTAGGACTTCTCACACAAAGGTAGTGATTTTATCAACCCAGGCTACTGTAGTGTCCTATACTATTACTAGTATTACACATTCAGACATCCAAACACTAGTTTTAATAGTCCCATGTTGTGACGGCTCTCTGTGATTGTTTTTGCAGTCACCCAATGTCAAAAGTCCCATCGCTCGGTTTCCCTTTTCACAGCAGTCAAATTGTGTGTTATAAATATGCCTGCAGTCATGCTAGGTCACCATTTGTAACATCAATCCCAGACATTTCACTTCAGTTTCACTTACATAGAACATTGAGATTATAATCACAGTGACCTCAAGGTTAACTTTCATGACACCAGCACCACTTAAGTTCCTTTCAAAGTGTATAATTATACTCAGAAGTAGGCCCCCTAGGTCACTCTAGGTCACCATTAGTGGCACAAATCATGTATGGGTGTACGCTGAGTTAGATTGTTCTGTGTTTCAGTCTCACTATGGGGTTGTTATGGCAATGACCTTTAAACTCCAAAGGTCAAGGACTAATGACCTGTGGCTTTGTTTGTTGCCTACCACATGTACAAAAATGCCTATGATTCATCAAATGATTACAAATATGATGTTGTGGTTTTTGCTTCTATAAGTATACTATGACTAATTTTGCTCACATTGACATACACAAATACAGTGAGGTGTTTATTAATTTTCTCGTTCTTGTCATTAGTTATCAATATTTTTAGAAATCTTGAAATGTACATGACTATCTTTCTAACAACTCTCAATGATAATTCAGTTAAAATGGCACAAGCCAAGTTTATAAGATTTTTAATTATGCTCAGTCTGGATTGCAAGCAAGTTCCCTATTCCAGGTTAGATTTTACTACTTACTGACTTACTGGACATGATTCAACCTGTTTTGGTAGTTGGAATAGTGAAAGAATAGTCGACTGTGGAACAAAAATATCCACCAAAATTAATAAAGTTACAGACTGTGCCCCCGTTAATATTTATAGCATTCATTGTAGCACTAATATCAGAAATGAATTTACTATATATTAACTTTCATATGTATTATAATAATAACTCATTCTTTAAAATTTGAATTTTATGATGACTAGTTATTTTTAATCCTGGTATTTCCAACTTTTGAACACATCTTAAAATACTACCAAAACTCCTCATCTTTGAAGTATGACGTTATTATATTGTGTACATTTAGTATTCTTTGTGACCCATGACCTCATAGGTTTGACCTTTGACCTTCCAGGTCAGTGACTTGTTTTCAGTCCAGCATGCGCTGTAGTATACATAAATTAGTCATAAGGGACTGGTAATTTTTAACTGGGGGGGGGGGGGGGTCCTTACTGAGGTCACTTTGGCTTTGGTCATTGGAACTATGGAAAGGGGTGTCATTCTGAGAATTAAAGCCTATGTTCAACTTCCAAAAACTGACCCCCAGCCAGTTAAAAATGACTGACCCCTAATGGTAGGAAAGTTTATACTCCTCTTTGTTGACAGTGTTCACGATATCAGCAGGAAGGAAAACCACCATCTATCCCTTTGTGTTTCAACTACATATCATATCTTATCTGAAAGGAAATGTAAATTTTGTAATTTTGCCACTTGGGCTTTGCACATCCCGTAAAATGCAATAACTAGATATTTAGTGATGATGCCATCTCGTAGTAGTTCAATATACTGTTGTTAAAGTAATTGTGTACTACATTGTACATTGCCATATGGCTGAAGTCATTCCATTCATTGTAAATTTCACCACTGAACAACTTCCGTATGTGAAGTCTGAGTTGTTTCCGTTCTATAATGTAGCTGTAATTTGTATGTATTGATAGCTGGTATTATTTCCAGTTACGTTAAAAATTACTAACATTGCAACAGTCACTTGCTGGTTGGGATTATACTGTTACCAGAATTTCGAAAATATTATGGGATATTAGGGAATATTTGCTAAACCTTGCCACAGCCATTTTGTGATGTCAGTGCAGTAAGGTCATATCTGTATATTTAAACATTGATTGTACAAATTGTACAATTGTATAGCAGATACGACCTTTCTGTACTGATGCAATGATTTGTGGGCTTAGATTATGCGAGCTTTTAGAAAATTTTGAAATATTGTCGAAAAATGACTAACATCATTGCCACAGTCACTTGTAAGTTGGAATTTGATTATACTATAGCCAGAATTTAGCATTCTCGCACACCAGAGCTCTTATTTCTTCAATGACATTGCGAAATAACGAGACAACGCATTTTGGTCGGTGCCGTAAAAGAGGCCATGGTTTGTGACGATGTAATTTAGAAAAAAATTGGGGAATATTCTCAACAAATTTCTGACTCCATGAGTTGCAATGTTGAAGTCTTTGTTTAACATGAACCAGAGTCAAAAAAACATCTTGTGAAATAGTCTCATAGAATTTAACATTTCTAATCAATTTTATGCATATTCCATTTATTCTCCATGGCAACACAATAGTAGGAAGATTATCAATTGCAAATGCTAAATTTTGGTTACAAATTCCATCCCACAAGCCCCTGTGAACATTTGTGCCATATTATGCTTTCCAAAACAAACCATTTTCTACTAGTACCGTACTAGTGATGTAACACTCTAAACATTGTCACAATATCCTGTGGTATAACTGTCAACTGTCACAATCTCCTGTGGTATAACTGTCAACTGCAAAACTATAATGAAATTCAAAAGATCAGCATAAAAGGAATAGAGACGTGTGATTTTTTAAGATAAAGTCCCTGTATATAAACAATTACACTCTTTGGAACAAAAACAATCAACGCCAAGTGTGGTATCTGATAACAGGAGGTTGTAAAATAGATGTCTTGTGTTCAATCTCAGTCTAAGGTTCAATCCGTTGTATTGCAACATTGTCTATAAAAATAGTGTGCTTAGTAACAGCATGGAAGTATGGTTATACTTCCATGGTAAGTCAGTCTAAATATTGACAGCTTATATTTTACGAACTCCTGTTATCAGATATCACACTTGGCATTGATTGTTTGAATTCAACTTTCCAAAGAGTGTAATTGTTTATATACAGGGGTCTTATCAATTGAGTTTATCTTGAAAATCACAGTTGTGTCTATTCCTTTCACGCTGGTCATTTCAATTTCATTGTATAATTTTTAGTCATGTTTGATATTTCACACTATATGCTGCCATTTCCTACAAAGTATTATGTACATACATTGTTGTTATTTTGGTGCTTATATTTCAATGCATACACAATGTGAATTACTTAGTCAGCTGATCTAGGATCAGCCTTTGCTAATTCTAAACATATAGATTATGGATGGGTGAAATATTTATTCTCACTGACTTCCATAACTTGAAAAGCATATATGTCTTTGTTGAATTTTATCACATGTCCACCCCTTATAAAATGAAATAATCTTCAATAGAAAGCGACCACCCCTTTGTTCTTATCAAGTGGAATAATCATCAATACAAAGCAATAGGTGCTAGGCATTGATTATATTAATGTGTCCACCCCTTATTTTCTTTTAAAATGGAATAATCTTCCATAGAGAGTAGGTACCCCATTGTTCTTATCAAATGGAATAATCTATAGAAAGCACATATTCCTTTATTCTTTTGAAATGGAATAATTTTCCATAGAAAGAGGCCACCCCTTTGTTCTTTTCAAATGGAATAATCTTCTGTAGACATCTGTCACCCCTTTGATATCATGAAATGGAACAATCTACTATAAAAAGAGTGATAGGATTAAAGGTTCAACTTAAATAGCTGAGGTGAAGTAGGGACAAAGTTGTATTTTATGATTTTATCACCTACTTCAGCTTGATAGAATTGACCTTGTTAAAACTAATGAAATTTTCATATAAATTAGAGAATTCTGTTAGCATAAAGTAGACTTCTGGTTTGTTCTAATGTACAGCATATGTCTCTGTCTACTATTCTATGCTGTGTTTGACAGTTACTGATGATGTGTGTGTTATGTGCAGTACAATACTATGGCCACTGACCTTAACTTTACAGAAATAATTCTACATTGCTAATGTAGTGCTGGAGTGATGAAAATAACAAAAATAATCATCCACATGATTTGAATTCATGCAAGAATAACCATGTTCATACACAAATTAATTTGACAATTTTGTTTTTACTTCATCAAAATTTGTTGGATTATTTGGTTTATGCATACAGAAGGTTTACAAATGGCAAATTATTCCACCAAATAATTTCCCTTTTGGTTGTACCCTGATTGTCCAAAAAAGAGGATTTTTCAACAGTAAAATCAGGACAGGATGGGTAGTTGCCATGTGACCCTGTTTGAGCCATCATGGGTAGTTGCCATGTGACCCTGTTTGACCCACGATGGGTTGTTGCCATGACATCAATCGTACATAAAATGTAGATAGAGGGAAATTGGTTGAATATATTAACATACTTTTACTCATTCATTTTACCTTCATTTGTAAAGCTAATTCGATATAAAGTAGTGAATTTGAAAGTTTGCAACCCTATGTTTTACATGTATAAGAAAGACATTTGCAAACATGCAATTTTGTACCAGTTGATAATAGATTCAGTGAAGGCTATCAAATGCAGCCAGTTTTAAGATTGCCCTACAGTATACTAGTAAGTTTAAGAGTTTATAGAGAATTTTTTTGGTTTGTTTTCTAAAAGTACATTTTGGTTATAAAATTCCATTATATTCACTGCAGGTGAACGACCAAACTTTTCAGGTTTTAGATTTTTGTATCATTTTGAGAAACTTAGCTACGTTTTCAAATGTTAACCTTTGACCTTAAACAATTTTTCTGATGATTTAATTAAAAATTTATTCTTGCTTCCATATTTTGTTTGTTTTACATTTTCTTTGGGGGGGGGGGGGGGCAACTACTTACAAAGTAAGTATTAACTGCCTGTCCCCAAGTGATACACATTCTTGCTTAGCTGGGTAACTATGACAACCATAGTTGGATGTTTGTTGACTCCTTGATGTAGTTGGTTTTATCCTTGCCATCGGTGCTTGTTTCTAAACGGACAAAATCCTCAACACATTATGAACCACCTTAGCACCCCAATCAACTCAGCGGGGGACCTGGTAGGATATAGGTTACAATGTGAAGGATTTGCTTATATGATGAGACACTGCAAGTTGTATGCTCCTCAGGGAGTTTAAGCATAGCGGACAATTTTGACTGTATATGTCAATTTCATTGTACAGCATTTTGAGAACTTGTGGGAGAAGTTTGCATTTTTATTATCTGCCAGTCTTTGTACATGGACATCAATCTCGTGTTTTACAGCATTTTCAAAAAGTGCTTCAAATGTAAGAAAGAAATCTGCATATTGGCTGACAACTACAATACAAGTTGTCAAACTATAAACGAAAAAAAGACAAGTCTGTATTATCTCTGTATTCATTGCTACGATTTAATATATTAAAATGAAAACAAATATATTTTGCATGCAGCCATTTTTTTACAATGCAATGTGAATGCATATAATTCTATTGTGTAAGTATATATCAGTGCAGATATTTGACAATTTTTTTAGAACTTTGTAAGTAAAACATATATATTGTATGTGTTTTAGTGCTTTTGATGTGAATTTTGCAATAAAGGAACTTCAATTTCCAAAAAGATGAGTAAGCTAATATTTAATTGACAGAAGAACATGTATGGATGGATGGATGGATGTATGTATGTATATATGTGTATGTGTGTGTGTGTGTGTGTGTGTGTATGTATGTATGTATGGATGGATGTATGTATGTATGTGTATGTGTGTGTGTGTGTGTGTGTGTGTGTGTGTATGTATGCACGTACGTACGTACGTACGTACGTACATACGTATGGATGGATGGATGTGTGTGTGTATGTATGTTTCGAACACAAAATCACATATAATATATTAAAAGCCTGGTGATACATGAATGGTTATTGAAATAGCCAATACAACTCTGCAAGTTGGTGAATGGTACAGTAAAGACAAGGACAGCCATACGGATCAGATGTTCATTTTTATTGTGTACACTAAATAATATAATCCAGTTTATATACCCATCACCAGAGTTGTCATTTTATGACAAAAACATAAAGAGAAACAGAACAGAAATATACAACAGGTTGTATACTTTTTTCTCAATACCAGTATAACCTGATATTTCTGAAGAATAAAAGTTGTAATAATTTATTGTCCCAACACCAATTGAAGTCGTATTTTCCTGAAATAAAACAAGAAAGACAGTTTTCATATTTGTTTGAGGACAACAATGTAACAAAAACACTCATAAATAAACAAAAGATTTCTTAGCTTTGCCAACGAGGGCGTTGTTTAGTTAGAAGTAGCATCAGTAATGTTCTTTGTCCTATTAAACAGGGGAACTTGTTTTATGGGAATGGAAAAGTTCCTCTTCATGTGGAGATCAAAATGATAACTAACCTTTGTTCCATTGCATCAAGTGACTACATATTAGTCACTGCCAGGAATTCCCTAAAGAAGTTCATAGGTATGTCTGAGGAGGAACACAAACATTACGTTAATCCCAGAGATGGGAACAATATGCAAATTTTTTTGTCTTAATGCAAATACAAGGGGTGTCAAAGACAAATGAATTAGAGTATTTATGATGTCATCATCAGAGGTTTTCCCATAAGACCTTGCAGGAAATCCCCAAAATGGTTGAATACATGTCAAGTACAGTACAGCTTGATTTAAAGTAGTCACATATCATCAATATCACCTTTATGTTGATAACAGATCAATACAAGTGTAGTAAAGGCAGGAATAAGTCTGACTGGACTTTTCCTGTAAGTTGATAGCAGTAATCAATACAAGTGTACTAAAGGCAGAAATAAGTCTGACTGGACTTTTCCTTTAAGTTGATAGCAGTAATCAATACAAGTGTACTAAAGGCAGAAATAAGTCTGACTGGACTTTTCCTTTAAGTTGATAGCAGTAATCAATACAAGTGTACTAAAGGCAGAAATAAGTCTGACTGGACTTTTCCTTTAAGTTGATAGCAGTAATCAATACAAGTGTACTAAAGGCAGAAATAAGTCTGACTGGACTTTTCCTTTAAGTTGATAGCAGTAATCAATACAAGTGTACTAAAGTTAGCAATATGTCTGATTGGACTTTTCCATGAAAAAAACAGTGTCTCACTGAAAAATTATAATTCATGATATGAGAATTTAAGTTGATGATACATTACCGAAATCATCGTCAAGGGCATTGAGGCATTTACTGTTGTCATGGTGACCATTTTCAGGCATAATGCCACACTGTGAACCATAGGAACCACTATCTGGTTGTAGCTCCTCAGAACACTCATCGGTGATGTGTGTACAGAATTGACGACAGGCAGGCATGACTTCATCAAAATCACCGCAATCGGGATACATAACTCCACAAACGATGGAAGCCAAGATTTCGGGTGGCAAGCAATCAGACAACAAAACTTCAAGATTTTGTAGTATAAATTCTTCAATTCGAGCATCCTCATCAGGGTCAAAATAATCTTGGTTTTCAGGGAATATGGCACTGCAAATATCAGGGTTGATGATACTGCCCTCAAGGTTATCAAAATCAACACTATCACACTCTGCAAAAAATGTGTACATGACAAAATTTAATTCATTCACTCTTAATAATACTACAGTAACTATAAATATGATTCTTTTTGTAGCTATATTTAAAGTAGATTGTTCATTTAAACACTTTAAACAAATATATGGCTAAGGGTATTTACTTTCCTTCTTAAGTACAAATACATGTCATTTCACAAAATTTTAAAACACATGACAAATAAACAATACAAATTGTTCACTGGTGGGATCTGATGGATCAGTTCTAAGACTTATTATGTGGACAAAATCTGTAATAAATATTTAACACTTACACTGTATCTACAGCTAAAAGTGGAAGCATTTGCCAAAAGACTGTATGTAACCTCATAATATACATGTACATCAAAGTTGTTGGCAAGGTTGTTGTTTTACTTGATACATAACACTTTTACTGTCTAACACAGCATATTTACGATGAAGACTCTAAAATCTAATTAATATAAACAAAACTTTTTCCTGGAGAAATTCAACTGACCTTCTCCACCAACTGCCACTCCATGACCTTCTAGATCAGATTCCACAGCTGAAAAATTAGAGTCATTGTTACAATTATTGACTTCTTATAATAACCTGTATTATGCTGTTTGATTTGTGATTATAGATTTTATGCCGACAAAAAATATCCTAAAATAAGAATAGATAACTTGTGAATCCATAAATACATTGGTGAAAATCTCACATAAAGTAGGCATTTATTTATTTATTTATTCAGGTAAACCAACAGGCATAAAGCCCATTTACAGGCACCTTTAGAAACAAATAAGGAAAAACAAGCACTAAAAAGATAAAAACAAGGGGTAGCAATAACAGAAAGAAGTGACATGACATAAAAGGCATGACTCCCTTCTGGCTTTGATACACGTATAAAATGTCTACCACATGGTAATATTTCAATACACATGAACTTAACACTAGAAGACGTAATTCATCAAAAGTGCTCATTATCCCAGTACATCGACATCTCAAATAAACTGTTAAGAGGTCAAACAGGTAACTTTAAGTATTTGGCAAACTTGGTTATCATGTGATTGACAGAGATAATGACAATATGAAACCTAACAATGATAACAGCATCATCAACAACAACAATAACAACAACAACAACAATAATAATAATAATAATAATAACAACAATAACAACAACAACAACAACACTTTTGGTCATTATGTACATGTGACTGCAGAAAATAAAAAAGTATTTGAAAAAAAATACTGACAATTACTTACGTTCTGGCTTATAACCAACTATTTCAATTCTCATGGCAGGTTTTCTGATCCATCCCGTCGGCATTACTTTGACTAGACGAGCTACAAATGGTTGATCAAAGACGTGTGGCACGATATCATAGCCATCATGGTTACCTTCAAACTCCTACAAAAATAATAACATTAACACATGGTATAATCTAGTTCCTATACAGTATTGTTACCATTTACACCTCTATGCACATAGTCTAGTTCCTATGCAGTATTGTTACCATTTACACCTCTCCTCACATAGTCTAGTTCCTATACAGTATCATTACCATTTACACCTCCATTCACATAGTCTAGTTCCTATACAGTATTGTTACCATTTACACCTCCACTCACATAGTCTAGTTCCTATACAGTATTGTTACCATTTACACCTCCACTCACATAGTCTAGTTCCTATACAGTATCGTTACCATTTACACCTCCACTCAGTCTAGTTCCTATGCAGTATTGTTACCATTTACACCTCTCCTCACATAGTCTAGTTCCTATACAGTATCGTTACCATTTACACCTCCACTCACATAGTCTAGTTCCTATACAGTATCGTTACCATTTACACCTCTCCTCACATAGTCTAGTTCCTATGCAGTATCGTTACCATTTACACCTCCACTCACATAGTCTAGTTCCTATGCAGTATTGTTACCATTTACACCTCTCCTCACATAGTCTAGTTCCTATACAGTATCGTTACCATTTACACCTCCACTCACATAGTCTAGTTCCTATACAGTATCGTTACCATTTACACCTCTCCTCACATAGTCTAGTTCCTATGCAGTATTGTTACCATTTACACCTCTCCTCACATAATCTAGTTCCTATACAGTATCGTTACCATTTACACCTCCACTCACACATTATAGTCAAAGTCGTTACACTAGAAGTCCTGAGATGCATGAGATGAAATTTAAAATTCATCCACAGTGACCCACACAGTCATTAACATAATGTCTTTGTTAATCAATCACAAAATTCTAACCAATAACACAATCCCTCATAAAGTCAGTGTTTATTGGGACAGTTATGTAATGTCCAAATGTCAATGTCAAAATAATATGGTATATTTGTCAGCGCAGGATGCTTAGTACTTATACACTGTTTACATCACTAGCACTTGGGGTTCACTGATTGGAGGAACAACTTTTTGTGCTGATTGAGGGACTTTGACTAGACGTGGTTTAGTTAGAGACCACACTGGCATCCAAACTACACATGGTACAGTAATCTATATCTTCTGCACTGGTCTTGTTAGTCTGGATGCCAACTGTGGTCTAACCACAGTCTGGTCAAACTCCCTCGATTAACACAGAAAGTTGTTCATCTAATCAGTGAACCCAGCTGCTACAGTGATGTAAACAGTGTATAAGTAGCATCCTGAGCTGACAAATATAATATATTTGGACATTACATAACTGCCCCAATAAACACTAACTTTATGAGGGACGGTGTTATTGGTTATAAGTTTGTGACTGATTAACAAAAACATGATGTTAATGACTGTGTGGGTGGCTGTTGATGAATTTTAATCAGGACTTCTAAAGCAATTAACAGCTTTGACTATACTGTCAGTGAAGGTATAAATTGTAACGATACTGTATAGGAACTAGACTATGGTCTTGTTTACAAGAAAAAAGCAAGCTGACAACTGTAAATATTCATAATCTTCATTGCTTAGAAACTTATTAAAATAATTAGGTGGTTTTACACTTAAGGCACTGCAAACCAGAAACACAGCATTGTCTAAGTCAACAAAAATCTTACTAACATTGTGACATTTTTTAATTATTTCTTGTTTTGGTTATAATATTAGTGTGGGTCATTTACAGGGTAACGTATATGTTAAAGAATAGAATATAATCAACACTACCCTAATCATAAAAAGGGATAAACACTAGTTACCTTGGCAACACCATTCGTGTCCATATATGGTATAAATTCATTTCCATCTAAGCTAAAATCTAGCATATATGAATGTACCCATGATTCCTCAGGGACTGGGACGCCCTCAGTAACAATACCAGTAATCATATGTAGAGCCAGTAAATCTATAATGATGTATGGATGGTAGTCGTCATCACTGGCAATCCAGGCATTGTAATATCGGTTCAGTCGTCCATTAAATGGTTCGTGTCCTGTCTCATGTGAACTACTTGTTATCTGTGCATTGTCAATGGCACCGGACTCCATACCCAGGTAGTAAGAACCATCTAGACACGATAAACAGATAAACAACTCAGGAAAGTAGCACTGTTATTACAATCATTTTATACAGTCAACAATCCAAAGTTTGCAAATCTGAATACCCTACATGTTTAAAGTAATATACATGAATGAATTAATATTATCCTCCAATTATGCTCTAGATAAGACAATCACTGGTATCATCTCTTAGTATAAAATCACACCAGTCAGTATACAAAACAGTGGTCTGGGGTATAAATAGTACAATAAGCCTGTCTTCTCCATCAGCAGTGGTGATAATGCTTGCTTGGGAAGAACTGGAGACTTAAAGCATTCATTCATTCATTCATTCATTCATTCATTCATTCATTCATTCATTCATTCATTCACTCTCACACATTCATCCACTCATCCATTCATTCACTCATCCATTCATTCATTCATTTACTCATTCATTCATTCATTCATTTATCCATCCATCCATCCATCCATTCATTCATTCATTCATTGGCAGGCTGTATATATAATATGACATATTTTAATTTTATTAGAAAGTATTTTAGATATTGGTAAGATAAATAATATTCATTGACTCATGTTTGCTGGTAGTTAAATTTGAAATTACTCTCTTTATTTTAAATATCGTCTGAATTGTGTCTACAAAGCCGTTAATGTCAAAACTCACACTTCCATGCCATCCCCTTTCTTTATCAAAATCCAACATATTCAGGTTACCTGGCATATCATAGAATCCTGGTAGTGGCTTAGGTACACCATAAGTCAAAACTTCAGCCAATTGTAGGTGTGCTGGTTCGTTTGTTAGCAACTGGATGCTGACGTATTGACCTGACATTGGTGCACCATTATGGTCTCGGCAATCTCGTTGTACCATCTCACCCAATGGCACCAACTCAAAGTACACGTGACCACAGACTGGGTTCCTATGGATATCAGGGTCATCACCTACCCTGACGACGAAGTTCTTCAATGTGCTTGGCTCATCAAAAACTGAGAAGAGGAAATTTTTCATTGTGAGTTGAACAAATTAACAACACTCTCCCTAGAATAGCATGTTTTTGATAATCAGCCGAATAGTACTCAGTATATCACTTTATCATTATGTAAGTTAGGATTTAGAAAAAGTGAAAAAAATTTGGTAATGACTTTGTGATACTCCTAATATTTTCTCAAAAATAGCAAATTTCATTAGATACGCAAGTGTTTGGCAGACCTTGACGTTATGTTATGCTGGAACCTATAGATTGGTGATAAAATTGTGTTACATTACAATCAAAAGCAATTCACAAATTTCTGTTTTGTTCCTGTAACTGTTTAAGACATCTTAACTTTATTTTTAATAGATAGAAATATTTCTTATACAAATCTTCATTGACAATCTATGTCAACACTTTATATATGAAATGACAGAAAAAAAGGAAAGACATGAATGAAATATGTTTGTCATGAACATTGGAAACACATGTCTTGAAAAAGCAGCTCCGTGGATGATATGGGAACACAGAATTCTGTGCGTGATTAACAGGATTGACTAGATGGAATAGTATGAAGATAACAGTACGGAATATGGTCCATCAGGAACTAGACTACAAAATAGTTGGCGTCACTTTTCAACCACATCTCGTTTGGGAGGAGCGTTTCTCAACAGAATACATGCACTGTATTTGTTTCAGACCATGGGAATCTTGTACCTAATATACCTTGTAGCCTTCACTTCCAAAATTGGTCCACCTGGGACTATAACTGGAAGGTTCTGACGAGAGTGATGGTGGGCATTTTAAAAGATGGACCTTCTGGGGTGCTGATTTCTTGTGTGGATTTTGAATGTCTCACAAGATCGAATGTCAACAGTACTTTGTGGAAAGCTGTTCCATAATGTTATGGCTTGCGGAAAAAAGGAATGGATGAAGGGGTTGATGTGTAGTGTAGTCTAGTATAGTATGAAGATAACGACTGTGTACTTTGTGGTACATCTCTTCTTGTTTGTTGTGGGTTCTTCTAGTTCTACTTCGCGAGATTTTAGGCCTGACGTCATTTTCAGCAAACAAATCAGAAGAGGAGACGATTTGATACATTTAATCTAGATAGTAAGTATTAAAATGAGCCTGTATACGTCATTGAATATATATTTCTGTGCAATATCATGATTAATGCTTACCTCCAGGAGCAATGTTGATAATGGTGACGTAGAAAATATGATAATGAGCCAGTAGATCCACGTACCACCATGGTCCGAGTTGTTTCTCACTAATTGCAGCACCCGTATCTACATTATTGGTGAAAATATACCATATAAGGATCCCTAGCTCAAGTACAGCCTCCTCTGTACACTATCAAACTGAGTTTATAGAGCTGGAGGAGAGCAAGCACGTGTAAAACATTCCGGACAAAACGTCTGATAAGGAACCGCACTTATAGTAATAGCCCCCTCTACAGTTGAGACAGAACAGAGCTATCTCTATGAGAAATGTGTGGTTAAAAATAGGTAGTCCGTTCAATTTCAACCGATGTCGCATGACCATAAGATGTCGTGAGTGTACATTCTCCAGTACACAATAATAGTAAAATGAAAATGGATCGACTCTCAAACTGCCAAAATTTTTGCCAGGTGATGTCAGACTGATTTGAATATATTACTTCGAAAAGAAAGAAAGGGAATTTCAATTAATTTTACTAAACAAGCCACATTTTAGTATCCTTTGCATTGAGAGTGGCAGTTCTGAGAGTTGCCGAAAGACATCTATGGAGTCAGCACACACACACAAAAGAGAAATTCAGAAACTGTTTTTACATACCTTCAATTCCATCAATAGCATCTCTGGCGTCATATATGGGTAAATATGTACTTGAGAATTGGGCAGGGTTGCCGAGAGCCAAATTAGCAAGACCAAGACGTTCTTCCTCTGGTACTAATAAAATAATAACGTGATATACATAAATTTGACGGGTAACTATGTCATTATAGTATAGTATAGTTCGTATGATGCTTCAGAATTTTGGTTGTTAGTTAGTTTGAGTGAAACTATTCACATCGCCATTTTATGAAACCAGGCTACAGAATGTCGTATTTATTATGAAGATATATTATTTGTAGTAACTGTCTGGGCCAACTAAATGAATTAAATACCAACAAATCCAACAGAAAAACTATTTTATGTAATCCAATAGTTATGAATTAAGCACTTTTATCAAAAATTAAATGTAAAATCCTATATATATAAAACTTAAATAACCAAAAGTATGAAATCTATGAGATTAGTGGACCTAGAATACTTTACATCAGTGAAGGCATGTCAGTTGAACTTGCCATTAACTTAAGGTGTACTTTGTTGGTCATAGTTGTTGGCAAAGTTATCATAAAGTGCTTACTTTCTGGTGGTATTCCGTACACCTCAGTTCGCATAGAAATACGTCCAAAGTAATACTGTGGTGAAAAGCGGATGTAACGGGCGTGGAAACCATGTTCAAAGTTATGACGAACGATTCCATCGGCGTCGGAATTTCCTCCTAACAGCTGTGAATAGATACAGGGGTAATCTAGTATTGAGAACTACTCGACATACTACTGAGTTTAGTATCATAATATTATAAACGGTTACATGGCGCAAGGATGTACCTACTTTTATGGTTGCAGGTAATATTGGTGGTGATAATATATACGGCCTACTAACACTGTAGATAGTGGTCTGAGATATGAATCTGCCCAACAATGGACATAAAGTGGTTGAAATAAAGAATTTATGAACACATATTCCTGAAAATTTAGACTGCAGGAAATTGTGGAGTAGCCAGTTATTCTTGCCGGCCCTTATCCACAACCATTTTATCCCTCATCTGATAAAGATACTCCGACCACCGTATATAATACATGGAACCTCACCCACAACATAAATATAAGTTTTGATTTATCCACTTTCATTCTGCTGTGATCTTTTATTCCCGGTAAAATATCAGAAGTGTTACTTTGTGTCGAATTCTCTTATATGAAGGAAATAAGTTTTAAATACATATACATTGGAAGTTAAACTATTGAAGTTTAAAGTCTGGTTTCCCAGCCTTTACTCTTGACGTACGCATATCTAAGTCATCAACTTTTAATTCTTTTATTTCAAAAAGAATGCAAAAATGGAGATGACCACGTACATTTTCCAATCAATGACATGTCTCAATATATTTCCTTCTGTGTTTTTTACTTTCTCACCAATAAATCGCACATTTCAAACACAAATATTAATATATTTATTATTAATATCACAGAGGATAAAAATAGTATTTGTTTACCATTGGTTCAGTTCCACCGTATGCAAACCACAACATACCATCATTACTGTAATAAAAGTAGTAAGCAGTGACGTATTCAAGATTAGAGTTTCCTCCTCGTCCCTGGGTTGCAACACCCGTGATCAAAGTCAAATACAACAAATCAATTTGTAGGTATTGGTTCTGATCTAAGTACAAAGCTGACCATGCACCTAAACCGAAGTATGAGGAAACCATGCCGAGACGACCACGATGAGCGCCAAGGATGTAGTCTACACTTGATGATGCTGTCATTTGGTTATCCCCGATGTTTCCAGATCCAATACCAAGGTCAACACTATCCGGGACTACAAGTGAGACACAAAGGTTGTGTGCAGATGATTAGTATTGCATACCATAGAATTAATAGTCAAAGTAGGCAAGCGTTTTCTAGAATATTCATCCAGGTACTCGTGCAGATTTCTCCTTTCATATTTTACGAACATCGAATTGTATTCAAAACTGCAGCTGTGAAAAGTTAATGCGCAGAACAGCAAAACAACCTAACTTTTCAAGACGAGTTTCTACTTTAATAGGGAACTTGCAAACCCGCCATGTTGAATGTTGCATCATGGGAAACGTGATGACAAATACTAATCAATTAGTATTGTAAACAATGTTGTTAACCACGAATGATCAATTCATATTTAGCTTGACCAGTGTAGGAGGTTTATTTCATCGGTAGCTCCAGATAAGATATTATGATAACCACAGATAATCCCATTGTCCTTTGCGTCTGAGCATGCTCAATCTGGATTGCAAGTTCCCGAGTAACACATGATATTCGATACCTGATATTCTATCTACTTACTGGGGCTGTTTCTTCTTAGGAACGTCGGAGTACCACCATCATGGCTACCTGAAAAGTGAAAAAAAGATTAGCACTATGATGGCATTGGAAAACTACTGCATAAACTTACTCTATAGAAATATAATAAATATTAAGTAAATGTGCAAGGTTCTGTGGTAGCTAAAGCGACTGTGTTATTTGGTTGCTATGGGTTTGTTACTATGTATAGGATTATGCCATTCGGCTGTTGCTATGAGTATGGTCACTGTTGCTAGACATACTTGTACACTTGTGTTTATTTTTGAAAGCCCTTTCACTTGACGATGGAGCACTGCATTGTTATCTTATTTAGAAGAGACACTGTGAACTCACTGTTGCTATGGGCATAGTCTTAGTTGCTAAGCGAAGTTGTGTCAATTATACTAGTATAAGAGAGAGTTAGTTTGTCCATGGCTTCATGTTTGTTAGTAGAGTTTTAATTTGGATAATGTCTTTATCTAGTCAACAAAGAGAGAATTATATACAGCTGAAAGAGAGAAAACTAGCCAGGGAAAGAAGGAAAAAAAGTTTTATATTGCCACAAAAATCAATCAGTCAATTGATCAAAACTGCAAAAAACAAATTTTATTTAACCACAAAAATCAATCAATAAGTCAATCAATCAGTCAGTCAGTCAGTCAGTCAGTCAGTCAGTCAGTCAGTCAGTCAGTCAGTCAGTCAGTCAGTCAGTCAGTCAGTCAGTCAGTCAGTCAGTCAGTCAGTCAGTCAGTCAGTCAATCAATCAATCAATCAATCAATCAATCAATCAATCAATCAATCAATCAATCAATCAATCAATCAACCAACCAATCAATCAATCAATCAATTACATGCCTACTGTTCCCTGTGAAAATAGAAAAGCCAGTTAGAGGAAACGATAGTTATGTTAATATTTAAAACTACGAAAGTTATATCATAATATTTAAAACTTTTATTCGAAATATAGAGAAAATAAGACTAATATCAGAAATAGGGAAAATCATGAAAACACTCGTTTATTCCTCCTGACCCCTGTGATCAGAATCGGCTTCCTCCCATAACACACCACGGTTTGTAATCATGCGAAAACATGGCGACGTCCATCATGAACGAAGACCGAACACTTTACCTGGATACTACGTACGATGTTTGGCATAGCATTAAGGCTATTGGCTATTCCGAGTTACCGAATAGTGTGTTTGCAGTACATTTGCTAAATATTCATAGACAACATTGTGCAGAGTGTTTCCCAAGTGATCATGAACAACAAGACCCTGACCGCATTTACCAGGCACAACAAGTCAACGTCAAAATCGAGACAGAGCACGAGAGTGTTGACGTGAGCGATGCTGGGTTACTGCCCACGTCGAGTACGATAAAGCATGGAAGTATACTTCCATGGATAAAGTAAGTCATTTTAATTTGTTATTGCGAGTGTTTAAATACCTTTATTCCGTCCGACGTTTTATTGGGCTGCGTTCATTCGCCCCTCAGGGAGTGGTCACTGTCGATTACTGGGGGGGGGGGGGGGCTTAGCCACAATAGCCTATCGTATTGATTTCCATTGGTCTGACCATGGAAGTTAGTATCACTGCCAGTGATGCAGAAATGGTCTGACAGACTACCATCTGATAAATTTGGTAGTCTCAATATGATGTTTAGTAGTCCTGCTTGCATACGGAGTAATCCGGGACTCGATTCTTACAATTGTCCCTCCTAATCGCCGTCCTGCAAAGAGCCAGCTGTGAAACACGGGCTTACTAAAAATACCGGTAACTAAGGAATAAAATAGCCAAGTGGTAAAATATTAGCAATAAATCTATTATTTAGTTGGTTTACCTCATCTTGACAACAAGGTCGTTGATGTACAACTGTAGAAAGAAAATAGAAAAGGGCCACGAATACTACCTTGAAATGTGCCAGTTTCAATGGTGACATGGTTAGAAGTGTAAGAGCCGAGTTTTACACATTGAGTGCAATTGTGAGATAACTTTTAAACCATGATAGGGTAGTTGGATGGATGTTATGACATTGAAGTTTGTCAAGGATATAAGGATTCACAAAGTCTAGTCAATATCATCACATCCAATTTTCAGTATGAAGTTTAACACCAACGTAGTTCTGTATTGTTTGTCACACTCAGCTGGCCACACTGCAATAATATTATATCATGCAGATTCTTACACATTCTTAGTCTTGGTTACCCAGACTCTCGCTTGGAGAGGTCTTGTGGGCAGAGCCCTCAGCGGCAACAGTCTGGGTAACAGAGATTACCACATTCTTTTCTTGTTGTTTTACCAACAGAGGCATTAAATCAGAAACCATTGATGGCCAGTATCAACAAGATTTTGAGACGATGACAACTGGACAAGATAGATGTATGACATCAGAAAACATAGCAGTATCAGAGAAGATGACAATTGAACAAGATAGATGTACAATGTATGTGTCATCAGAAACCATAGATGACAAGTATCAACAAGACTCGGAGGCGATTGCAACTGGGCAGGATAGATGTGTGACATCAGAAACCATAGATGATCAGTATCAACAAGACTCAGAGGAGATTGCAACTGGACAGGATAGATGTATGACATCAGAAACCATAGATGACCAGTATCAACAAGACTCACAGGATATCGCAACTGGACAGGATAGATGTGTGACAACAGAAACCAAAGATGACCAGTATCAGCAAGATTCAGAGGAGATTGCAACTGGACAGGATAGATGTGTGACAACAGAAACCATAGATGACAAGTATCAAAAAGACTCAGAGGAGGTGATAACTAGACAAGAACGTGAAACTAACTCCTACTCAGCTGGTAATTATCACCAATTGCTGAGTACAGAACACTGTTCTGAAACTTTACCAGAATATCCTAGTGAATGTTTTCTATACAATGGTGGATCGACTGACAATTGTGTAGGCATTATTTCTGTAGAATATACAAATATAGGGGATAATGTGATGAACTCCATAGCTATAGAGAAGGAAGCAGGTAATGATAATCAACAAACACAGTGCATAGAATTTATGGACAAAAGTAAATACGGGTCTGTCATTGGAGAAATTGCAAGCAGCGAACCCATTCCAACTCAAATAGTTCAAGTCAAACTACATGAAGATGCTTCTGAAAGAATAGACAGTTCACATTCTGACAGCAAAGAAAGAGATAAGAGCTACAATAAAATATCTTCTTTGAACCAAAACCAAAATAATGAAGTTGGAAATAACAGAATAATATCCAGAATGGAGAAGTCACATGTTTGCAGATCATTTCGTAAAAGTTTACATGCAAGCAGCAATATTGGTATACACACAAATCAAAGCTCTATTGCTTTTGACGAATGTGGTCAAGGGTTTAGTCAGCTTGGCAATCTGAAGACACAAATGATGATCCACACAAGTGAAAGACCATTTGTGTGTGAAGAATGTGGTAAAAAGTTTAACCGAAGTTACAATTTGAAGCAACACATCAAAATCCACACAAATGAAAAACTATTTGCTTGTAAGGAGTGTGGTAAAGAGTTTAGACAAAGAGGCAATCTGAAAACTCACATGACATTCCACACAAACGAACGACCATATGCTTGTAAAATGTGTGACAAAGCATTTCATACAAGAAGCAGTCTAAAGAGACACACGAGGATTCACACAAATGAAAAACCATTTGTATGTAAAGAGTGTGGTAAAGGGTTTAATCAAAGTTGTGATCTGAAAAAACACACTGTGATTCACACAAAGGAAAAACCATTTGTCTGTAAGGAGTGTGGTAAAGGATATACACAAAGTTACCCTCTGAAAACTCACATGAGACTCCACACAAATGAAAGCCCATATGTTTGTGACAATTGTGGCAAAAGATTTCATGGAAGCAGTATTCTGAACATGCACTCAGTGATTTGCACAAATGAAAGAAAGTTTGTCTGTAAGGAGTGTGGTAAAAGATTTACACAAAGTTACTTTCTGAAAACTCACATGAGACTCCACACAACTGAACGACCATATCCTTGTAAAATGTGTGACAAAGCATTTTATACAAGAGGCAGTCTAACGAGACACATGAAAATCCACACAAATGAAAGACTATTTGTATGCAAAGAGTGTGGTAAAGGGTTTAATCAAAGTTGTGATCTGAAAAAACACACTGTGACTCACACAAAGGAAAAACCATTTGTCTGTAAGGAGTGTGGTAAAGGATATACACAAAGTTACCCTCTGAAAACTCACATGAGACTCCACACAAATGAAAGCCCATACGTTTGTGACAATTGTGGCGAAAGATTTCATGGAAGTAGTATTCTGAACATGCACTCAATGATTTGCACAAATGAAAGAAAGTTTGTCTGTAAGTTACTTTCTGAAAACTCACATGAGACTCCACACAAATGAAAGAACATAACGCTGCAAAAAATGTGGCAAAGGGTTTCATACAAAAGGTAGTTTAATGAGACACATGAAAATCCACACAAATGAAAGACTATTTGTATGCAAAGAGTGTGGTAAAGGGTTTAATCAAAGTTGTGATCTGAAAAAACACACTGTGATTCACACAAAGGAAAAACCATTTATCTATAAGGAGTGTGGTAAAGGGTTTACACAAAATCATGCTCTGAAAACTCACATGAGACACTACAAGTCGAACGACTGTGTTTGAGAAAAGTGTAGCAAAAGCTTTCATGGAAGCAAATACACTCAAGAGTTCATCCAAATTTGAGATGAGTTAATGCAATGAATGAGGTAAAGGATTCAATCAAGCTTGCCATCATGATCTGAAGTAACAGAAGTAATAAATGTGTAAGCAGTTTAGTTAGAATGGCAGTCAGAAGACACAAATGAAGAGATAGCTATACAAATAAAAGACAATACACATGTCAAGATTGTAATAAAGACCACATAAGCATGTCAAGATTATCGATTGTGGTAACTGTAAAGAGAAAGTATAAGTAGCCATCTGAAAACACAAGGACTGATTTCTTGTTGGGGGTGTCGTGGAGGGATTAAAGTGGAACTAAGACAAGATTGATTTTGTCCTATATGCATTAGTTGCTGTTCATTGAGTCTCAAAAAGTTGCTTTCATCACTCTATAAGAGTTGTTAGTTATCAAAAAATGATACATGTAAGCTTGAGTAAAGTTGAAATTTGTGGAGTATTTTTTGTCATACTGTGCCATTTTGTCATAATAATAATGTTAGTGTTTGTATAGCGCTTTCCCACTCTGCTGAAAGCGCTTTACAATTATTACCCCTGGCTTGGATCTATAGTGACACAATGAGCCTTTCTACTTCCTCAACTCCCTGGGGAGCATACGATCCATTGCAGCATTTATAAGTGCATGGGATTAAAACATTCACGTTGCAACCTCTATCCTACCAGGTCCCCAATTATACAGTTGAGTGGACTGAGGCACAGTCGTGGTTCAAAACTTGCCCAAGGACTCTTGCCACTCAGAAACAAACGGCAGTGATGGGGCTCAAACTGCAGGTTCGAACCTGCAACCTGCAGATTCCAAGGCAGTCTAACCATTCACCCACCATGACTCCTCAAAATTGGGTGATGTTTATGTATTTTCATAAAATTCATAATGTTCTTACTTTCATCACGATTTAAGTACATACTGTCACCATAGGGACCGTATCCACAGGAACCATCACCACAACCAGCTGTAGACCAAAAACATTTGTACAGCGATTAGTACAATTTATGATCGAAATAATACAATGCTTGTAGCAGTGATATTAAAACACATGTGACCAGAACAACATTTTATCAGTAGTAGACAATTAAAACTGGCTTTGTAGGTGCCAAAAGTCTTCTTGTCACACTATCAAACTGACGGTACATTGATACAAATATTGTATAATTAGTTGTTGTTTTTTTCTATAGTATTTTTATTTTTTGTGGTTGTATGGGACTTTTTTAATGGCCTGAAATAAAGAATATAATAATAAAAAAAAAAAAACATGGGATGCCTCTGATGTAGATTTATGCATTTGTTATCAGTTTGTTTATGTCTGTGAAAGTTTGCCATATGGTGTACCACAATATGACTAACTTTCACAGAACATAAACGAATTGATCAGAATATGATATGAGCTAGTCTGCAAGGTCCGGTCATAGGTCCGTGTATGTATCCACTCACAACCCACGTTGTTGAACATTTTACATAAGCAGAAACAGCAACTGGATATTTCAGGCTAGGCATGAACCTACATCAGCGGCATCCACTGTTTGTATCAATGTATGTTAGTTTGATAGTGTAATAAGGAGAAGACTTTCAATGACACCTTCAAAGCTAGTTTTAGTAGTACACCACTGATAAAACGACATTCTAATCAGAGACATTTATTGACAACTGCTGCAATGGTCGTATTTGTCAAACCATTACCCCTTTGTACATACATGCCATGTGAACAAATTGCCTCATGTGAATATGTGTACATGAAACACATTCGCATCACATGAGTATGTTACGAGCGTCATCTGACATAGCAGGTAAATTCAAAACATTGTGAGAATTTGCACCCGTTTTCTGACCGGGCTGCATTCCAGTAAAATATGATATTGAATGAGTTTCTAAGCATGTGTTTAGATAACATTAAGATCAACCCAACAAAGGTTCTAAGTATATATGTAGAGTTTGGTACTAACCATCACAGCCACAGTCAGTGCCACATTGGACACACTTGTGTCGGTTATGTGGACACAGACAGCCGCCATTAATACAGCATGCACAGGTATGATCAGAAGGGTCGTCTGGGCATGGACACTCCGATGCACCGGTCCAACCATCATATACAACTCCATCGATCACTGGTTGCTCTATTCAAAAAAACGCACGAGACATATAACATGCATGTAACCAAGAGTTGCAATTGAGAAATGGTATATGTGACATACACTCAAGTCTTTCCCTGAAATAGTTTTGTAAGGCAAGACTTGGTTAACTTTTACAGCAATCAAGATAACAATCAAGTTGTCGCTAATACCAATTAATATGTAGACGTTTTACAAAACAAAAATACTTAAATGGCTGATTTTACAAACATAAAGCTAAAATGTATTCAAGAATAATAAGTGATATTTGAACCTTGTGTATAGTTTAACAAAATCACTTTTAAAATAAGATGTTTGTCATTTGTCGTGTCTGTGTGTGTGTGTGTGTGTGTGTGTGTGCGTCTGTCTGTCTGTCTGTCTGTCTGTCTGTGTCTGTGTCTGTGTGTCTGTACAGTGTATAACTATAATCCAAATTACTAAATGGATTCCGTATTCCAAGTTCAAGTTATATGACCGATGGCTGGTTACACAATGTATCATTACAGTACAGCACTTGGTTATTAACAGTACTGTTGAAAGTGGTGGGTGGTGGGGGGGGGGGGTGCACCACTGCTGAGAATTGAGAACTGCATTAAAGTTTGCTATTATTATAAATGCGTATAAAAAGACCCGGATTGACTTTACTAATGTTTGTTATTGTAAGTATCAAATATGACCACTTAAATGATTAAAAACTTTGACGAGCTCTGACAGGCTACAGAACAACTTACTCATTCCACAAAAACTTCCGTAACCACATTGCACACACTGTTCGTTGCTGTATTCTGGACACTGGCAACCACCATTTATGCAACAAGCACAGTCAAATCTGGATGGATCGAAATAACAACGACATCTTGTCTGAGTGACGGTCCAACGATCACCTATGGTGGCATTACCGGTGGCTTGAGAAAACAAAATGTCAATGACATTAATTACATTTGTCAGGTAAGTGACGAGATATAACGGGTTGTATCGCCCATTGAAGCCACATATATGATGAGGCACAGAGTTGCAAATCAGAAACGTTTTTCTTCCAAACCTATGATTAGCAGATTATTAAAAAAACCAGGTAACTTGTGTGTACCATTCTGTCTGCACTGAAAATTATAATCGTCACCATATGTCAATAATATCAATAAATCGTGCAACATACCAGGAGCGGTTATTTGTTTTCCAATCAATTTTAAAAACGTAATATCGAACATACACAATATGCAAATGTGTACATTAAGTAGAGATTCGCAATAATGTTTTTTGTGTTTTTGAAACGAAATTTTATAAATCTATTAACTGCAAAATTGCAATTCCACGTATAAAACATTTCATTTTCAATAATTATATATAACTAATAGACAAAATCACTCCATTGTTTCTATTTGATCTTCAATCGTAATAATAGTGATATTTTTCTCCATTGGTAGCTTCCGCGTTTTAAAACTGGGAATATATTAAATCTCAGACCATGCATTAAGCTTACAGTAAAATATGCGGTCTGAGATTAAATTTTCTAATCGAGAGTTTCTGGTCTAACAGTGAACCTATCTTCACAATTACTACAGGTTACTAGTTCAAAAAAAATGATATTAAGGTATGACATACGTACAACATAATTTGAACGGGAAAATGTCATGTTAGACATTAGATTGTCCCAGACTAAACTGCTTCCACCATTATCTGTTGATTTCTATAGAGTTACAATGTCAAAACTCAAAAACATGTACTCGTATAGGCCGAGAAAGAGACAAACACAAAGACTATCAGATTCAAATATGCCACTTACATACAAAATCTTCTCCAACCATACGTTCTTGTCTAAAGACTGGAGAGGCGGTTGCAAGGCAAATGCCTAGAGCAAAAATCCACAGATGTTCCATCTATAAAAAAAAAAGTATGCGCCTTAGAAATAAAGTCTTAAACTGACCCTGTCACTTCAAATGTTAAAGAAAATTCAAATCTATTATTAGTAAAAATCAAGAAAATGAAACGTGAGCGATTCGAACTATATGTTGAGAAAACTGATCCTACAGCCAAATTAATGTAATTGCCATTGCCATGAATCAAATCAAACCTTTCACAAATGTGAATATTAAGGTAAAATGTGCCAATTTCCTTGAAAATCAAAGTTCTCGAAAACCTCGGAAATAAAGATCTGAAAAAAAATCAAGCCCATTTTTAAAACCAATGGAAAAAAATTGGTCGGCACCACTTGGGAAGGTTCCATTTTTTTTTTAATTTCTTTCCGTGACGTCCTGCAGTCATGACCTCATCCTCACTCTATAATACTGTAACATTACAGATCAATATGTTTTTTTTTTAAATACTAATCTCTTTATAGACGAACAAGAGGAATCAATACAATGAATTTTAGGTCGAATTTCGATTCAGTATTATATCAAGATTGCAACGTGTGACGTATCATTCGAAATTCTTGTAGAAACTATGGATTTATGGGTCTTTTAAAAGAAACACGAAGCAGCATGGAAGTAAAATTGATAGCATGTTCTGTGTGCTTAAAATACTCAGTAAAAACTTTCACATGAAACAGTTATCAAAATATTAAAATTTCAATTTTACGACTGATAACTTTAATTGTATGCTTGCATATACTTTTATATTCCATGAAGTGTTTACGTATAAAATTAGGTACAAAGTCTTTAAACCCTATGGTAGCCAAACTTCTAAAATTAAAAAGAAATCATGAATTTTAAGATTATATTTTTATCAGAGTGATCTTAAATCAGTGACTAGAGTTAAGATGATACTGACCAGTGCGAATGGAACGAGGAAGTGAGAGTAACCATGGAGATCAAAAACGAATTGAAAAGCAATACATGAAAATTTAACAAAATATAACCAGACAAACCTTCATGGATTGAACATCAACCTTCACCGCTCCAAACCTGTAAAAAGACTGAATATAGATTGATGTGATATCGTCTCACGTGATGTGGGAATCTGATGAAATAGACACAGGTGTTGATACGTCATTAGTATGTATTTGAAATGAACAATCAGAGATAAAAACTTCATTCTCTGTAGATACACGTGATCAATACTAGTATTTACTGCCTAAACAGGATTTGCTATACAAATAGGAATTAATAGCGTGGGATGGTTGCAATGATATCAATATGACCACGGTTGTAGACCCATGGGAGTTAATGACACATGTTTTTGGCTATTTCACAATCAGTGTTTCATTGTCACTGTGGCTAGATTTCAACAGTACAACGGAGAAACTTTAGCTTGCTTCCCCTTTGTTATAATAGTAAGTAATTTTACTATAGTGACATGAGGTAATAGAATACCTCCCAGCACATCGGGCTTATAAGTCACCTTTAACAAAAAAAGGATACATTGATAATATAGAGAGGTTATAGTGAAAAAAAGAAGTAATTGTACATACAGTGTGAGAAAAGTTTATTTTTTTAAAACTAAGATACAACGTTTCATTCCATCTTTAAAAGGCTGCTTCAATGAATTTTGCTGTATTCCTAACCTGATTTGTCACCAAGTACTTTAATTTCTCATTGTCTGACAGTGTGATGTATTCGGTGTTATAATACTCGTTTCTACAAAACACAGAGGTTTCTTCCTCGTTTATACCACAACACCTCTTCAACCCACAAAAATGGGCTTTGGTATGTGAAGAGAACAGTAGGTGTCCATACCTACCATGTGCCCAGGGCATAGGGTAATCGTACCATAATGTACATTGGGAACTGAAAACCACTAACGTTACTTAGGCCAAAAAATGAGATAATTGTTTCTGGTCAGGACATTTCGTCTAAATGTAGTGGTGTGACGACGCCATTCTTTTTTTTAAATTCTCAATAAACCTGTCACTCAATCTACTATTTATTGCAGTTACTGTTCTTTTTATTTAGTACTTTAGAGCAAGTGTGTATTTGAGGCAGATGTCATTTGCTTGTTCATGATCTGTGCAGTTGTCTTCACTGAAGTAGGAAGTTTTGTGTTTCCACCAGATCTGCAGACTGCATGTAGTCTAATGGGTTAGGTGTAAAAATGTGAATTTTGGTCAAAAACTTATATCTCAAAAAGTTCTTTGTCAATGAGACTGAAACTTCGCGAGATGTTTCTAGAAGTGTTACTCTGCAGATTTTCTTCAAAATGTTTTGACACAATTGGCCCTAGCAACCATGACCACGCCCTTAGCAACAATCACATAGCAGTATATTTTGGTTAAATAATATCATCTGGTAGGCAAGTGACTAAACATTCAAAAAATGTATGCAAATATCCTAGCAACCATGACCATAGCAATAGCTAAACGGTGGTGTGTTTCACAAAAATAACAGGGATTATAAGACAAGTGAACAAACATTCAAAAAGTGTATGCAAATATAGTTAGCAACAAAACCACGCCCATAGCAACAGCCACATGATCACGTATATCGCAAAGATAACAACAGGGATTAATAGACAAATGACTAGACATTGAAAAAATGTATGCAAATATGTCTAGCAACAAGACCACGCCCAGAGCAACAGTCAAATGATCGCATATATTACAAAGATAGGCAAATGGATAACCATTCAGCAAATGAACACCTATACCTAGCATGGATCAGCATGTGGGTAAACATTTTTAAAAACTGGACAGTTGTGCTACAACACCATTGGTGCCATATTTTTGGCCTTGGCACTGTCAATGATAGATGCATGCAAACACAGGGAAATGACATATTACATGATGACTAGAATTCATACATTTTCATGATTTTTTTAATGTGAATCTTAGTTTTTATTTATGGTCAGCATGACAACAGCTTCTGCACTTTTCTCTATTAAGATTTTAGTGACCTCTTCAGTACATCTTTTGAACCTTCTTTCGGTTACGTGATTGATTTCAGTAACGTTGTTATATGCATCACAACTGTATCATGTGAAGTAACACAACCCAATGACATGCAAGTGCCTGTGTGGTGTATTCGAATTATACTATGGGTATTTGCACCTGTACTTACAACGTTCTCTGTGGTGGTTACTAGTATATTCATCAAAGTGCAGCAGAAAACACATGAAAGTACGAGTGCAAATTCCTGGAATCTGCCACACTGACACTAGTGTCATCGTCTTTGTTTATTATTATTACAGTTTACCAGACAACAAATTTCTCTAAAAATACAATTTTGTGGAACAATCATGTACAAAAATGCCTTCTGTCTTACACTGAATAGACTGCAAGATACACTGTGTTATTCAGCCCTATCAGGCTTGTGAGTTCTGACTGATAGTGTGGCACGAATGTCTGTACCTTACAGACTATTCACTGAAGTACAAATACCAGTACGCACACGTACTGATCTTAATAATTACAGCTTTATAGATAATTATACCCAACATGGTCTACATTACACGTAGACTGTACACAGAGCATTGATAATTATTGGTAACATGATCTAAATAATGATTATTTCATTTACACACACAAAAGACAACTAGCCAACCAGGATATAACACCTTTTGTTTACAAATTACAACATTTTATTCAATCTGAGCAAAACTGATGATTAAACATTACAATAACAAAAGAAATTAAATAAAAGTTGGTGCATTTGATGTCATAACAGCTATCCAGGGATGATAACTTTTCTAAACACACGTCTCGATAATGTACATTTGGTCTAGTTGGCTGCCAAAAAATGATCCATATATCAGCTTTACAAACAGTCCTTATACCACACACCACTATAGTCTGCATTCAACAACTCACTCACTATTCCAGATGATTACATCAATTAAGTTTTCACTGATCTGGAATACTTTCAAGACCCTGAAACAAAATACAAAAAGAAATTACAGGATATCAATTCCACCAGAGTTATTATTTCTACCACTACATTTCAAAATAAATAGTGGGAGGCTCATTAAGAACGTTGCCGTAAAACAGGCCGTGGTTTGCAATGATGACCTGTGCGTGATAACTGAAAGGCGTTTTGCAAAGTATCAAGCAGAAGCAGAAATGTAACATTTGTGTTAGATGAAAATTCTTCAAATTCATACCTACATATACTATAATTAAACATGTTACTTTTTGATAACAAGATAATAGAGAACACCAATCAATGCAAAAAATGATTGAGAATAGTCCAAATAAAACAGTGGAATCTCTTGAGTTCTCAAATCTCTGTGCATAAAGTAGATGATAGTATTTTTTAGGTTGAATATTAATCTTCATGGCTTAGATTATAATTTCCAGTACATTATTTTATCCCACCCTGCAAACTTAAATCATATGGTGAACGTGCTTTTTCACGCGCTGCATCGCAATTATGGAACAGTCTTCTGGCTGCTCTGCGTCAATCACCAACTCTGGACAAGTTCAGGAAAGACATTAAGTCTCATCTTTTTATGAGAGTATTTGATAAGAACTCTTTTTAGTGTCCTGTTAAGTGTCTTTGAACATTCTGAGTAATGGATTCAGGTGCTATATAAATTGTTTGATTGATTGATTGATTGTACATGACATGGACAGGAGCAACTGTCAGAGAAGATATTCTGAATGTCAATATCTTCAGAATATTACCACATGATATATAGGCTGTAAGTGACTTTAGGGGTTAGCTTATGTTCCTCTACAGTCTGGGTTCACCACTAGTTGGGTACCAGATCTACATGTAAGAAGGGTGATGCTTACTTTGACCCTACCAAATATCACAGGGTTCCCCAAGGTACTCCTGCTTTAATACTAGGATACTGCTCAAGTGCTGACCATATTTTAATTTTTGAATTTGATTTTGACTAATGAACTATAACTTACAATTATTTTCAAATGAAAATCCATGTGTGTCTGTAATACAGTGTATTAAATTTTAAAAAATTTCAAACAGAAACTTGGAATTATTACTTGTAATTTTTGACTACATACTTTAATCTTTGTTACTATTATCATTATTATTATTATCATTATTATTATTATTATTATTATAATGGGAAAATTCAGGACAACTTATTGCATGAAAAGTTATCTCGTAATACTTTTATCATGAAAACCAACTTTCCACATGTCAAAATAAGTAATATTTTAGGATTCATTGTGAACACTCAAGCAACTTCAAATATCTGGTAAATTATATAGATCTAGAAGAGATTGTGATACTAAGGGTATTCAGAATAAGTTGCTGATGTTACTCCAAGGATGCTCTGACTTATCTGAGTCAGATATATTTGATCAGTATTACTCTATTGTCAGTCAGAGATCCATGTGGTCTCAAACTTACAAACAATGCATCTGAATAAATAATGAAATAGTGGGTTCACTGACAAGCCCACACTGATAAGGTAACTATGTGTTTAATAAATGCACATAGTTCAAATTATAAGTATTAACTGGTGAACTGGGACGAAATAAGTCATTGCCATTCATGACCTGGAAGTCAACTTTTTGAGACAAAGGTCACCTTTCTTTAGTTGTTCAGTGATTGTATTTAATAATGTTTTTATTGGGCTTCTTACAAAGATACAACTCTTTTCATGAATGGAAATTTTTACATTTTGTATTCGGAAATTTTTCTTAAGTTATTAAACACAAAAAAAATTGATTGTAAAACATTGCCTTTGAAGGTTGGGAGAGAAGTAAGCTGATTTACTGACAACTTTATAAAATTATATCAGTGTTGACTTCAAAGTGTTGACATCAGTGTCTGATCACAACTTTGAGACCACTTGGATCTCTGACTGAGAACGGAGTCATACTGAACAAATCTATCTGATGCCGTACTCAAGTCAGAGCCTCCTTGGACTATGCTGATGTGTCCACCCATCGTTAGTTTCCTCACTGTAAGTGTACGTCTAGTAGTTTCAGTACCACTGAATATATGTGCTACGAGGATTCATATATGAGGGCATGTATATGTGTTAGGAATCCTCACAACACGTATGTCTAGACCTACCGATTTCATAATCCTGCTTGCAGGTGGAGCATGGAATCCTGACAATGTAGAACGGATAGGGATATTGTCAAAATCTAGTCTCATACCCCGTCTGCTAGCAGACTACTACTAGTACTACTACTTACTTTGGTTTTAAATACTTTTCCCGCTACCCTTTCATCTCGTTTCAACATCTGCCAGTCCCATTCACATAGTACTTTCCTTTTTCTCTGATAATAATGAAAAGAAAATATCGAATTCAATGTAAATTGTAAAAATAATGTGGTTGTATTCAGATTCTGTGACATGACACTTTCAAACATATGTTGACGTGGATTGATATTGTTTTGTAATAAATCTATTGCGGACACTTTACCTTTGTAAGCTTATCTCCTAATGGAACCGAAACTGTTCGTCGGTTAAGTTTGACCCCGATAAATAGTTCAGATTTTGTAAGAAAGTTGCAATTAAGTTGAATGTGTACTCAACAGTAGTGCGATCTCCCGTGTTTTCGTGTCACATCTTTCGTGTAGTGCAATCTTACCTTGCCATCATTTTGAAGCCTTTGGAAAGCTTCGTTTGCACCACCGACAATCATTATCATGCCGGCAATGATGACAAAGCTTGGCAATATTTCATACCACATCTTTGTGTACAAGTTATTTGCTAGCACCAAGCTTCAGTTGCCCTCGTCTAGGGCTTCAAAGATGGCGACTCGTATACTTGTGGAAGAGGCTAAGGAACTTATTAAAGTAAATATTTCATAAAGTATTTGAATATATCTTTTCTGTTTCATATTTTACTGAACACTATTTAACAAGTGTTTATTTCATAATTTATATTTCTAATGAATATCTTTCGTCAGAACTTGTTTTATATGGTGTATATTTGCCCACTTTATTTTTATCTATTCGAGGATGCCCGCAAAGGCTTTTGGGAAATTGCGAACGAGCTAACTCTGACGCATGCGCAACCGAGTTACTTTAATTTCCCATTGCAAACTTTACAACATGGTGAGTTGTGTTACATTCCTAGAAATTTTGAGATTTTAATATCTTTTATTCGTTGATCGCTATTTTTTATATCGCCAATACTTACTCCGTTATTATACACTCAACAGCATAAACTAAAAACGTCCCAGAGGGAGAAGGTACGGCAGTTTATCGTGTTTACGAACACAGGCGAAAAAACGGCGATCTACTGTCTGTCACAACATGACTGGAAGTTAGATGTTGCGTCCGACAATTATTTTCAAAATCCGGAAATGTATTACCGCGAACCGAAAGCCTCAGTAGATAAGAGAACACTTGAGAAGCTGTACAACAGATATAAAGGTATGTTACGACATAAAAAGGCTAGTTTGACCCGAAGGAAGGAAGGTCACCCTGTGTGCATTGTCTTGAAATAGAACGAACGCCCGTCATCTGTTATTGTTTAGATAACGTTATATTTATCAAATAACTGTAAACCACTGTGTAAATAGTATGTGCAAAAATAAAGTATGTCTTCGTCGTCGACATTGTCATCACGGCTGATACAAGAAACCTTTTCTAACTGTAATAAATAGAAGGTTATAAACACTAAATAATAGAATCTGTATAGGTGCAAACGGTGTTGTTTACGACAGCTGGGTTATATAATAACTCAACTATGTTATGGCGGAAACAGTATAATGATCCTTTTGTAGTTGACTTTTAGTGAAGTGCTGAGGTATTGGACTGATTAAGTAAGACCTCTTCCTGAATATGTTAATTCCATCTAGTGACCCTCGGCATTACAACTTTCACTTTTAAAAATACTGTTGACCTTTGATCTGCAGAAGATATGTTTCCAAAATCCCAAAGATTGTAACATATTGCTCAGGAAGAGTTAAAGGGCCATGCTATCACAGACCTGTGGTATAACAGATCACTTCTAGTAGGCCATGTGAATGTAGGTTTTTTATCAGGGGGTCACACCCTATCCAAAACCTTATCCAGACTCCATGATTACAATGACATACATTTTATTTAATATATAGCTGTCAGAAAAGCTGCAGTCCTTCCAGTTTTGTGTGATATAGTAAATGTAGTGTTAGTTGCACTGAGTGAGTGAATTCACCAAAGCTTCTTAATCTTAACAAGTGGGTCATAGAATTATCAAAAGTCATGAGTGACACATACCCACATCACAACAGCTCCATCTACAAATGTCTTGACAAGTATGTTTATAACATGATCAAATGTATGATACACACACCACGACACAATTAGAATGCATCAATTTTTTAACAGAGATTTAGGGATTCATTGTTATGTGCGTCAAATCATAAAGACAGAAATTTTGCAGGGCTAGTACATAATATGGATACCTAGCTTACTTTGACAGTGTGTCATGCTATGTAAGGTTACAGTGTACAAATATAACAAATGGATTATTTTAAGTACCACATACTGAGAATTATTAATTGTCATAGCTCCATAACTAGCATACATTGTAATCCAGGAGTATGCAAATATGCACACACACACACGCACGCACGCACGCATGCACACACACACACACACACACACACACACACACACACACACACACACACACACAAACACACACACACACACACACACACACACACACACACACACACAATTATTATAAAATATGTTATTCAGAGTAAAACTCAATGCATGACATTGAAGGATTGGCTTCTTCCATGAAGACAAACATGAACAGTTTCAATGTTTGCAGACAAAAGTGAAAGTGATGTCATCAACATGAGACTACCATCTTTGATTACCACACAAATACATCAAATAGGTGCAATGATTGTGTGAACAGTCATACCTTTTACTGTATTCCCAGGGTCTGATGACTTCCTTCAACAAGAATATTCACTTGTTAACCCTATAAATTATTAAACAGGTTTTCTTAGTTTCAGACGGTTGCTGTTGTGTAAATAGTTTGATTATTTGCTGTGAGGCTAGACATTATTAGCTAAAATTTAGTAACTAAATTATGTCAAATTTATGATACAATTATTCCTCAGTAAGCCGTCTGATATAAGTCAATAAGTAAGTCTTGACCCGGAAAAAATGACCCTTATATGCCTGCCATACTGTAATCAATAGTTTTATCACAAAATATGATTTAAAAAGCAGATGTAAAAATGATTGAACATGGCGGGATTAGGGATTGAACATCTGAAAAGTCTACCTGCATTATTCAGGAAGAGTATCTCCCTTCTAGAAACTGAAATTTTGCAACAACATCAGTGCAACAAAGCTTGATCTGAAGACAGTTAAAATAGTAACTGTATAATTTGTGCTGAAAATAAAATTGTAAATAATACATTTAAAAGAAGGCTCTTCATGATGGCGTTAGTTTTTAGGCATGTTAATGATATGTATTCAGTACTACGTGAAGAGTATGAAACAGTATACTGTGAGAGTAAAGAATCCGCACCAGTCTAGTGTAGTGTTCCCGTGAGAATATTTGTAGGATAGAAGGACACTTGTAGTGCAGGTTAAATTCAAGGAGATAATAGGAAAGTCCATAAACAGGACAATATGGTTTTATGCAAATCAGCCAATAGCTAATTAGACCAATTCAGCTTATCGTGAGATATTGTGGAATATTTAGAGGATTCTTTTCATGGACATTAATGGAAACAATATTAGATAACAATTTAATTATGTGTAAATTAGTCATTAATACTCTTAAAATTATGATGAGTAAAAAATGTCAAATTATTTGCATGTTTGATGAATTTTTAGCTTAAATATTAAATTTTGCCAAAAGTGTGTTGAAACACAAATGGATAAAAATTGCATCATCAATATATTTTTTTTTAATGTTTAAAGATTTTTTGTAATAGTTTTAGATTTTTTATATGTGAGAACGATTGAGCAATGGAGTTGATATATAGTGTGGTTTGCTGGATTTGTAGTGTACTGGGTATACATATATCTACTGGTATACTCGACAACTAAATATATAAAAGTATATATAAGGGCATAGACCCTCCAGCAGGAGGGTCTATGATATTCTAGTAGCCCCATTCATAGAGAACAAGTGCATCATGAATTTTCATCATTACTGTATTTATTAAATGTATTCATTTCTGTTACATCCTGAGTTGAACCACCAACTTCATAAAACCCATATCTGACTGCAGCCATTTCTTTATACACTTAAGATAATTTGAAATACAATATTTCTTATCTAGTTTTAGATGAAAATGAAGAGAGTAAATGTTCTTAAAAGCACTTTTAACCTTAGGCTATATTCCATATTTGATTAAAGACTACTGCATGTTTCATATTTAGACACGGAGTGTCGGGATGTGATGTGAATAATTATTACTCGACTCCAAACATCTTTTTAACCTTAAAAGGTATACTAGCTGCAAATGGAACGTTTTTAAAAAAAAGAAAGAAAAAGTCTTTTGTTCGCACTCGTAATATTGTGCACCCTGAACAGTATTGCATCACCTATGGGCAAACATATTTTTTGTAGCGTATACATGGTATGGTATGGTATGGTACAATGAATTAAATCAAATCAAATTGATTTTTGGGTCTGCACCCTGTAATCAGCGCCCTCAACGCCAATCACAATTTCAACCTGTTAATATATTACTTAATAGGTAATATAGTCTTATGGATAAGATCAACCACTAATTAACATGTACAATGTTTAATTATTGGTATTTCAACCATTTTCAGTAAATATTGTGTCAAAAAGAATGAATGAAATGATACTCTGAGTCAAGTTACAATTAGCACAGTTTTAACATGGCAACAGGTTCAAAATCAAGTTGTTGCTCAAAATGTAAACTTGTCACTATACCACCTACCGTACAGATAATATTGACCACTAATATTAACAGATACAATGTCTTTTTATAAGTAATTGACCAATATTTAGTGAATATATCTTTGTTTACTTGATGAAAGTCCAAGTTGTAGCTAGTTCAGGTTTAAGTATATGGAATTGCTCAAATTGGGTAAATATTGAATTGAATCTTTATTCATCCCTAAGGATGAGACGATAGAAAATAGTTGCACAATTACACTTGTTTCAACCCAGCCCTCTCATTTCAACCCAACCCAACCCAACCCAACCCAACCCAACCCAACATAACCCCAAACAAAAATGTTTATATATATGTTGCTAGATTACGTGTATTGGTTACATACATTGTTTGTCTCCACATTAGTATAACAAGTCACAGACATTGTTGAATTTGCAGTAAAAATCAAAGAGCTATAAACACCAGGATATACACAACAGCTACTTATGTATGGTTTTCTGGAAATAGTAGTAAAATGTGTTAGCTTTCCTTCTCACTTTCGTGTTCAAATAGTCTATACTTGTGTAGCTTAGACTGCTACTTTTACCATTTCTTTCACAATAATGACAATAGTTCATGATATTATCAATCCATCTACACTGTCTTAGGTCATTGCTACATGTGTGATCTCGAAATGACACACTGTACAAATTTTCTAAAAGTTTACTTCAGTCAGTCATGAGTACATTAACCAGATGCCTTCTAATTGTGAACACCCTGGTGTTTATAGCCAACATTATCCCTTTTGAGTTGTACCATAACTTCAACTATGTGTATTCTTATTGCAGTAAATGTGAAGACAAACTCTGTAACCAATACATGTAATCTAGTAACATCTATATAAACATTTTCCTTTGGGGCTGGGTTGAAAGGATTGTAATTAATCAAAACTAGCCAATTGACATATATAATATTCATAACATGAAATCATTAGTTGTGCATGATAACTTTATAAACTTTTAATTTTCACTCTCCACAGATTCCCATGAGGAAGATAAAATCCTTGCAGAGGGTGTGGCTAGGTTTATTGAAGATTTAAATTTAGATCCTACTAGTAGAACAGTATTAATCATTGCATGGAAATTCAAAGCTGCCACGCAATGTGAATTTACTCACAAGGAATTCCTGGATGGAATGACAGAAATTGGGTAAGATAAATGATTCTAAAAAAAAAAAAAAAAAAAAAAAAAAAAAGATAAATGATTCTACACGTTCTCTAGTCTAGTTCCTGATGACCGTATTCTGATTTTACACTACGTTATCTTCACACATTACATCTAGTCAGTGTTGTTACTCAAGGTGTTAAATGTGCAATGCGCAAACGGCACATGTCAGTGGTAATTCATGACAAATTGACAGGCTGTTGTCATCGCTCATTAATATTCATTGGTACAACTGAACTGATATGATATGCAAATGTCCAACCGAACTCCACCTCCAGTCTGCTTAAACTAAAATCACATGGGGGATGTGATGTCATCATGTTTATATGAACACTGTAGGGGAGCACAGAATTCTGTGCAAGAGTAACAACACTGACTAGACGTAATGTGTGAAGATAATGTAGTGTAAAATCGGAATATGGTTGTCAGGATCAAGACTATACATTCTCCTTCAGAACTGTAATGTTGTACTCTGAGGCATAGCATTCATCCAACCTTCCAAAAATTATTTTTTTTAAATTTGCTACTGATGTCCTTTCTATAATCTTCCACAAAGTCAAAATACTACCAAGGAAAACTAGCTACCAGCAAACTAAGATAGACACACACTATAGTTATTGTTGTTACATATGATAGATTATACAAGTGGGTGATAGTAGTACCTTGATTATGTGGATATAATCAGTGTGTCATTAAGATTGTGTAAACATTGAGTGTGCCGTCACGTGTGCCATCACATGACAAGGGTACTATTTAGTTCCATATATTTTGTTGGCTTTGCATGGTATAACATACTAACATCTTTTATTTATATGACATGGAAATATATTCAGATCTGGTGCATGTCTCTTTACTAATATAAAGCATATCATAAGTTTCCAAGTTTAATGAATAAGGGCATGAACAAATCAAGTGTAATGTAACATTTTTGATGCAAGACTAAAGAGGTTCAGGTTAGTTAGGAAAAATTCACCAAAAACAGATCACCGACTACAGTGTAATTGTGTTTACTTTCAAATTCTGCTTTACAAGTTGTAATTTTATCATCTTATGGCTGTGTTTTCTATTTCAGGTGCGACTCAGTTGAAAAACTTAAGAATAAACTCTCACTTTTAGACAATGAAATTAGAGATCCGGTCAAATTTAAAGATTTTTATCAGTTCACTTTTAATTTTGCGAAAAATCCAGGACAGAAAGGTTTAGGTAAGTGGAAGATTTAATCTTTTAAATTCTCTACGTCATGAATTACAAATAGTTGAATCTGTATTTCAGTGTCTGTGTGTATTGTATGTATGTGTGTGTGTGTGTGTGTGTGTGTGTGTATGTATGTATGTATGTATGTATGTATGTATGTATGTATGTATGTATATGTATGTGTGTATGTATGTATGTATGTATGTATGTATGTATGTATGTATGTATATATGTATGCATGTATGTATGTATGTATGTATGTATGTATGTATGTATGTATGTATATGTATGTATGTATGTATGTATGTATGTATGTATGTATGTATGTATGTATGTATATATGTATGCATGTATGTATGTATGTATGTATGTAATAAATGCCGTCCGGGTAAATACACGCCGACGTAGGAGGCGTGTATTGCCAGGATGGCATTTATCTTGTACCCCGGCAAATAATTCAATGGTGTCATATTCTTCCCAGGACAAAATCCATACACCCAATGTTTATGTTTTGATTTTCGACAAGACATCCTGACGCCAACGTGACTTCCAATCGAAGCTGACACGTGTCAACAAACTGAATACACGCCTGTGTCAACATTCAATGTCACACACGTTACTATATCGCTATGTTGCACGACAAAAATAGCAATTACATCCCAATGTACAGTGTATTTCATACCACTATGTATTTGCTTGATATTATTATGTAGGACATTCATATTACAAACTACTCAATACAATCACATCCATCATGTGTATGCAACTAGTCTAGTGATATGAAATTTAATCACCACTGATAAAACAAAACATGGCTACTGATATCAAAAATACAACTTTCAGCGAAATTGTTTATCTGTGTCTAGCGTAAAGAAACAGCATATTAATTACATGCAAATGAAATACACCATTCAAACTTTTGAAATGTCGTGTATTACAAAGCAATAGTAGTACCGTCTACCTCTCGCAAGTTGTAGTAAAATACACCATTCAAACTACAGTGCAATATCGTCCACAATTATTGTGACTTTTTTGTCCATTCCGTCTTCATCCTCGGCCCAACTATTCAAAACTTGCATGATGAGCTTAGTATTTTTTTCTGTGTATTTTTCAGTACACTTGTCTTCAGTTTCTGATCTATGTCCTCAAATGTCATAACAGCAAACCGTCGCTTTCTCCCTGCCATTATACCGTCTACCTTGCAAGTACAAGTTGTAGTATGTGTATTTTATTCACCTTCTAAATACACTCTGAGGTAATGTTTATTATTACGAAAATAGTGTTCAACTTGTGAACGGAAGTCTTATCTGTTCAGTCACAGTCAGGGGTCATGTTTTTGTTATGATTGTCTGCGTCTAATCACTCTTCCCTGGATGCCATTAAGTGGATCTCATACACAGCAAATACACTCCCGCCACCGACATTTGATAAATTTGCTACTCTGCTGATACACCAGTCTTCACGCTTTTCCCTGATTGGTCAATAGCCCTCATTTGTAACTGTCAGTCGAAATTTAACGCCCAGCCGGAGTACAAGTATGTATGTATGTATGTATGTATGCATGTATGTATGCATGTATGTCATATGCACACACACACACATATATATATACACACACACACACACACACACACATATGTAATATTTATATATCAATTTCTATAGTTATTAATAAACATATGGTGCATGACAGATGAAAACTATATGAATGTACTTTATTATCCCAAATACAACTAATATGTACATTAGAAATGAAATCAAACACTACTTATCAATGGTAATCTGCTACTAAAATGTAGAAATATTGTGTCTGTATATTTGTCTTTCTGATGACACAGTTTTTTGGGGTCAGGATGGGATCACATATAACGGATAATGATAATAATAATAGTGGTGTTAATTTTTCTATAATTTTTTTTATCAACTCTTTCAGATCTTGATATGGCAATAGCATACTGGAATATAGTTCTTTCTGGAAGATTTAAATTCCTAGATCTTTGGTGCAAATTTCTCACAGTAAGTTATTTCTCCAAGTGAAATATGATATGATTTGAAATATTAAAGGCTTTTTAGTATATATTTTATATGAAGACCTTGATGACATTTAGAAGATTTTGTGTATGTAATACGCCAACACATATCTGATGTAAATGGTAGCAAAAGACAAATAAGCTGACATGAATGCTAGCATAAGGCAAATACCTTATTTTTTAATACAGTATGTGTTCTGCAGAATAGTCCAGCATGGATCCAAGCCAACCCAATGCATACGACTATATACATAATTTTACTGGCATCTGAAACTTTTCACTGAAATAAAAAAAGGTGATGATATTTTATACGGTCGAAAGATTTATTTGAAATTTGCTTGCATTGTCTTTCTATGAGGGTACGAAGGTACAGTGTATGACAGAGTTGTTGTTTACTTTCTCATTTAGGAACATCATAAAAAATCCATTCCCAGGGATACATGGAACCTTCTGTTGGATTTTAGTAATATGATTGCTGATGATATGAGTAACTATGATGAAGAAGGTAGGGTATATTTATGACAGAGGAAGGCTGGGCATAGATCTGACGCATGCACACACGCATGCACACACACACACACACCTCCCCTCCCCTCTATACACACAAACACACAGCATCTCTTTTACCCTATCGCACACACCCTTACATTCACTCACAGAGACTATATATAACTATTCTTTTGCTGTGAATATATCCAAGGTAATGCTACGATGTTATACAATTGTCTTAATTTGATCACTTCTCATAATTAAAAAACTTGTGTGGTATTTAATCTCACCAGCCATACTTTTATGCTTCCCACACCTCTGACTAACCATCTAGATGTCACAATCTTTACTTTTAGGAGAAATGGACTCCTTCCCCAACCCCTGACCAAAGGCTATACAACTTTTATAGATTTCTAAGCACTAAAGGATTTCATAATATGCATTGGCATTTACATAATTGATGATCCTTTGATATTAAAAATGTTAAGTTGAACTTGTCGATTTGTTCATGCTATACTTTACCTTGTATGTATAAGATCGCTATCAGTGTTTTTTAGTTAAGGGTGGTAAGCAGGTGAAATCTATCTGAGTTCCCAAGTCATTTTACCAAGGTTCCCCACCAAAACTATGGTACAATGTATTGGAAACTGTGCCAGTTTTACCATATTCCCAGTACTATGCCAGTTTTACCCATATTCCCAGTACTATGCCAGTTTTACCATATTCCCAGTACTATGCCAGTTTTACCATATTCCCAGTACTATGCCAGTTTTACCATATTCCCAGTACTATGCCAGTTTTACCATATTCCCAGTACTATGCCAGTTTTACCATATTCCCAGTACTATGCCAGTTTTACCATATTCCCAGTACTATGCCAGTTTTACCATATTCCCAGTACTATGCCAGTTTTACCATATTCTCAGTACTATGCCAGTTTATCCATAATTCCCCCTTTCTGTTAATGGGGTTCCTCAACCTTAGCAAAAACACTGGCTATGCAGCATTCAATTTGAAAAGTACGTATTTGCACCAGCATCTCAAGAATTGCTCCATTTTAAATGAATGGTTGTTGTGCTTCTTTCATGATACAATAAGATTTACTAGCTTTATGAATGCATGTATTTTTTTTTCCTCCAAACTTGTTTACTAAGTCTTGGCTGTTATCACCCTCACTTGTTTTCCTTTTTTTGCTTTTCAGGAGCCTGGCCAGTTCTGATAGATGATTTTGTAGAGTTTGCAAAACCATTTGTTCAAGGAAAAAGTACAACTGTTTGACAGTACACTAGAAACCAGAGACTTCACTCTCACTTTAGTAATCTTTTAGCCTATGTAATATAGAAACTTTGCCACTAGTACCTTGGATTAATTACTCTGAGTCTATATTACATATAGAGAGTAAGCCCTCTGTGGCAATGTAGTGTATCGCCAACTAATATGAGTTCCTCTTTATTCTGAAAATATTGTTTTTATTTTATCCATAAAGTAGATAAACTACGAAACATTAGGTACAAAAACACACCTGTAAATAACAGGCTTTCTCTAAACCCTTTCAAATTTCAACAGTTCTTCTATCTTATCAGAAAGCAGACTGGTTATATTCTGTAGTATCTAACAGGAAATATCTCTTCGAGTTAAGTTTTTTCTTTGCTCATTTCCTTCTTTTGGCTGTATGATGTTTTCTTATATTTGACTGAGTCATCTCTTCCAACCCCCCTTTATGGTAAGTTTGATTTTTTAAAACTCGTTTTTTGTATCAATTTGAAATCTTTGATAAATTGTATTGGTATGCCCCCTTCATCCACATGTTATTGTAATGGCAGGATTGGATTGTACACAACATGGACTTTATTCTTTACCCGTATGAGTCTGTAACTTTTACCGGTGTTGCCATTATACCCGGTAAAAGAATCTCATAGTCTTTGTCTACAAGCACATTCTATATTAAAACAGCTTAAACTGAGTTTACATGTTTTGAGGTAGTTTTTGCTGCATATTATTAAAAGGTATTTTTCTGTAATATACTAAACTTTCATTTCATACTGGTAGAACTAAAACCTGGTATTTAGGCACACATTTATAAACAGTTCAAGGAAACCCCCTCCTGTAACCCCCCCCCCCCCCCCCATCCTTTTATTCAATTTTTATCAGATATTGTCATTACCTTGACATATTAAACTGGCACCAGAAAACACTCTTTTAGTCCTTAAATTTCAAAATTCTCAACGTCTTGATTTAGTATTTGTAGGCAAACATTCTCCACTGTATATTGTTCTTTTCTTAACCTTCAAAAGGGAGTGATTTCTTGTTTACATTGAAATTCCGATCTTTGAAGTATATGATTAGAGACACAGAATAGTGGTTATTTTAAAAGCTATTGACTGCAATGATGGTGACTGTTATTTAATTGTACCTAGCTAATCTCAGTTATCCAGTCTTGCTGCCAGAGACTCTATTTCTTTTCAACTACCCCAGCAGAGTGTGGAGAAATGCTCCACAAGCAGAATCAAAGATGGCCACATTGGGTTTGAATCTGAAGATCTCTTTACCCACTAGTCTAGATGCTATCCATTGGGTTTGAATCTGAAGATATCTTCACCCACTAGTCTAGAGGCTATCCATTGGGTTTGAATCTGAAGATCTCTTTACCCTACAAGTAAAGATGTCTTCAGATTCAAATCGAACAGATAGGCACACTAGACTACATGACAAGTTGTCATCTCTGACAGTAGTTTTTAGTTCATGTATAAACTTCTAACAAAGACAGTTTTAAGGATTTTATTGCATGATTTCTGTATAAAATATACAGAGTTGCTGAAAATGAAAATCAGGAATAATATTTAGGTAATGAGTCACAACAGCGATGTCAAACAGTGGTAATTTTGCATTACAATTAGTGACAAAGCATTTCCCTTAACTCTGCTGGGGCAGTCAACAAGATTCCGAGAGTCCCCAGTGATATGTCTGGGTAACCAAGATTAACTCTATCCATGATAGGGGGTGTTAATGCATGAATAAAGTATAAAGACGTGTACAATCCAATTATTTGCCATTCTGAAATATATAGTATAGTGATAGTGAGTGAAATAAGATGTAAATTCTGTACATATTCTTAAAAAAAAACACTTTATACATATAATGATATGAGCATACTAACAAGCGATTGTAAAAGAGAGAGAGACAATGGCAGACAAGTATGAGCTCAAAGAGACTCGCGTTCAAAAATGCCACTCTTTTTTTAGAAGTTTAGTTTAGGTTCTTGTGATGAAGCGTTAGAGATTCTGCAAAGGTTTATGACAGAGTGGGGAATGGAATTTCAGTCATCAGCATTATTCATGGCGTAGAAAACTTTGTGTAGAGTGATACCAAAATGAAAATAACTGCAGACGAAGGACTAAATAAACCCTGGGTAGTTTAACTTACAATGATTTGTTACACTTTGTAAACCATTGGTTAAAATAAACATTAGAATGATTTCCAAATGTACAGTCAGTGTCTTGTCAGTGTGTTACATATTAAGAGATGGATTGACCTCTGACCCCAGTGTAAAAATGTAAAGTGTGTTGTTTCAGAACATTCCAAATCTAGATGACATCCATCATATATGTCTCCAAAACTGCCAGTTACTAATAGTTATAGGAAAGGGTCCTTCCCACTCAGTTGGTTTAACAGGACACTTTTGGGCAAACATCTGTTATTTTGTCTGAGGTGAAGCCGAAGACCCATACTATAACAATAAGGTTATGCTTCAAATTCAACGAGATGTTTTAGTTTTTCCCCAGAATGTCATCATTATTATCTGCACCTTTTTTTATGTAACCCATATTTTTATACTCATTGTCATGTTATTTTATTGTGACACAATGTGGGAAAATGTTTCTTGAGTATATCAGAAACTTACATATGGTACACCATAACAGTGAATTAATACCAAGGTAAATACCCACCTTGTTTGTAGCCATGGGAGAATGAAAGATTACACTGTCACTGGCATATATATCAAATACTCACTTGAATGTTCAGATAACAAAATATTGCTGAATTCTAGTAATAATAAGTATGTGTGGCTTTCACTTATTGAAACACCTGTTTATAGTCAAACAACTTCATTAGAAGAATTGAACATATCACAAGCTGTTACAGGAATATCTATTTATTCACACACTGTATAGTTAAAGATTTACAGACAAAATGGTTATACATGTACTTTTCATCTTCAAAAACCTGTCACTCTGTAATGGTGTTGTCTATAAAGGAATGGTTGTACTCATACATGGATTAGACTGATCTAGGTCATAACAAATACAAGCATATACCATAGTATGATATGATTTCAGAGTTTGAAATATCAAACAGATTAATAACACAGATGTAATTGATCATTAGTCACCTGATTAAAATAGTGAACCATATATGTTTGTGTCCAACCCTTCCTTCAAGTTTTAAGCAAGATGGAAAGAGCTTTTGTTTCTTGACTAGAGTGTGGTTCATACATGTTTGTGTCCAGCCCTTCCTTCAAATTGTATAAGCGAGATGGAAAGGGCTATTTTTTCTTGACTAGAGTGTGGTCCCATACTAAATGAACCAAGGACCATGAGAAGACTTTGCTATCCATAAGATAGGAGGACTTACTTTATTAATGTGAAATGATCTACAAGTCATAATTTGTATCTGCCTCATAATTAACCTAGAGAACTAGCACTGGCAATATGCGCTATGAGAAATCTGACACATCTTTGTTCCCCTCCTTTGTCCCGAGGGTGACGAAGACTTGTCGAGTTCTACAAGTGCATATTTCAAGAGCTAGTCGAGAACCCAAGCTGAATATTGTACATTGAAAGTTTATACAACTGTGATTATCAATAGTTAAACTTTTTGTGCAAAAATTACAGTCAGATTTGTTTAAATTAGAACACAGTGACTGCAATTATCGCTAAATACAAAAACCAAAAAAGGAACAGAATGAATCAAACGAAAACAATACTTGTATAATATACACACTAATATTAAAGTCAATCATTTGAATTAAAATTACGGTTCTATTCATAGTTATCCCAACTTTTAATGGCATCATATATGGCCTGCCCTGGACAAGAGGTGGAAGCGCCATCTGCATCACGGTGTCCTTGCAGTATATAGTTTATTTGATATTTCCCTTGATTATTCCCCACTGGATAAGTGTCTTGGTTGCATTGATGACCTTTTGTTTAGTCTGTAATCAATAGAAAATTAGATATATTCATTTGCTATAACCCTAGAGTGTAGATGAAGGCAACTCCTAAAGAGTAGATGGTTTGTAAATGGTTTGGCGACTACTGTATTTCTGTTGGACCCAGTGTCGTGCTGAGGTCAGATAATGGGGGAATCGATTTGGGATCATAGTGTCAAAGATACTATTTTGGTTAAAATAGCACTTTAGTATTTAGGCCCTTATGGCACTAACTCCTAAGTATCAAAATATGGCGCACGCGCGCATGCGCGCGCACACACACACACACACACACACACACACACACACACACACACACACACACACACACACACACACACACACACACACACACACACAAATAGTTGTATTAACCTGTGCAATACACCGGGTTGGAGTTGGTTTCCAAGTAGAAAGTACCGCCTGGAATTTTCGTTGCATGGAATCCCATACGATTACATTGTCCACTACCACAAGTAGAACACTCTTGGCCAACGGCACATGGGTAGGATGTGTAGGCGCAATTAACGTTGATGGACTCAGTGAAGTATACGTATGCTCTACCATGGTCACATGCTATAAGATTACAAAATGAGAGTTTTAATTAGAAGTGGTGGTGGTGGTGGTGGTGGTGGTGGTGGTGGTGGTGGTGGTGGCGGCGGCGGCGGCGGCGGTGTGTGTGTTAATTAGAAGTGGTGGTGATGGTGGTGGTTTGTGTGTGTGTGTAGGGGGGTGTCTCACTGATCAAGGATCACAACCAAGTATGAAGTCATGTCATGATCACATGAAGGACTTCCAGTCACAGGTTCTGTTGATTATGATTCCTATAATGTAATACTTTTGCTGTTGTCCCATTTTTCACAGACTGTTAAAGTGGTACAAGCCGAAGTACATATAAAAAACTCAGTTAAACTATTCATTTACATTGTATTTTAAGTTTGATGTACATCTTCGATGGCATTACAAGTTCTCCTTTGTCGTTGGTAACGATGGCGCCTCACTTGGTAGCAGAATGAGGATTTCTTCAACATTTTAGAATACATATACTACGTGATGTACTATGGATCTAGTTGATTCTAAATTCCTGGTTTGTGTTCTGCCAATAGCAAGCACTGGTTTAGTATTCTTCATCAAATAGAACAAGACAAGTGCAGTTTATTATGAACTCGAGTTCTATGAACAGATGGAAAGTTATATAATTTAATAAAGTGTGAACTGTGTAGTACTCACCTTTTAGGCCTATCGGTGAACAACCAGGTTGATCATCTCCACCATTGGGATAAAAATCTACATCACCAATCTATGATTTTAAATAGATATGTAAACGCCTGTAAATATTACTATGGCAATTCTGACCCGCTTTACGAACACATTTTGCCTTGCTTTGGTACAGGTAGACAGGGAGTTAAAATTTTACATCGCCTTGCAGGTTACTGTTCACATGCAACTTTTAAGATAGCAAGATTGGCTGTAAACAGTTAACGTTTCTTACGACATGCTGTCCCTCATTCGTTTCCGTGTAGTTGTATCAGACAGATTGAGAGCCAGTGAACATTAACTGGCAACGCACTGTACATGTATGGCGTATGTGTACAGTGCATTCATATTGGTGGCGAAGGTAGAGTCAGTGAAAGTGGTTAAATACCCCAAAATACAGAAAGTTTTTTAGATGATGGCTTTAAAGTTAAGATACACTGAATACCTCTGGAATACGTCCACAAACACTTTCTATGTCACCTAGTATCGTAAACGCATTATCGCGGATATCAGCTGACTTGGCGAAATAACACCCAAATCAAATGCATATGTATAAATGAATAGTGATTCTCTGCAAACATTATCGTAAAAGGTGTACAACCTACCGGATTCAAGAAGCCATATTTGTCACTGTCGGTATGTATGATGTCGACGAATTGGGCATCACTTGCGTCTAAGGGACCGGACAGAATTTACGGCAGGGGGGGGGCCTGGGGAGAAATTGGGGGGGCCATGAAAAAAATGGGAGGTTTGAAGGGGGGGCCATGAAAATTCTCATGGTTTGAAAGGGGGGGCCGCGAAATATTTTGTCATTGAAAAAAATTAATATGTTAGAAAATTTAGCATTGCATGAGATAGCACTTGATATCGCCTTTAATATTGAATGTCTACACTTTCATTTATGTATTAAAATGGAAGTGTGTACGTTTGTATGTACCTATTTAGTGAAGCACAAAAACACTACTCAAGATTAATTTGATACACCCTGAATTACTCTTATATACTCCAAGTTGTTCACACACACACACACACACACACACACACACACACACACACACTTACACACACACATACATACATACATTTTAGCACTGTGGAAACAGGTTCAGTGTGTAATTACCATCAAGGATACATATGTATATATGTATATATATATATATATATATATATATATATATATATATATATATATATATATATATATATATATATATATATATATATATATATATATATATATATATATATATATATATATATATATATATATATATATATATATATATATATATATAACTCGGTGAGTATCAATCTGCTAAAACAGTGCTCTATACCGCAGTGGCAGAGCGTAATAGTTTTGGTAGTACTGGAACTCTTTCTTGGTTACAACCATATATATATATACTGTATATGGTAATATACTAGCATAGGACCTGTAATTTATGTGATTAAAAAGTGACCTTTTGGTGAAAAATGTAAATACAAAAACGTCTGGCCAGATTAATTTAGATAGGTGTTTTATTTCTTTTATTGACACTATTCTTGAGTTTCACTCTCAGACTCACTAGAGTCTGAAGATGTGAGGCAAGACTTGTCTTTCTTTCTATCTAAAACCAGTGAAATTAAACTATTTCCCTCCTCAGCATCATCAAATGCATCTATCTGTACTAAATATTGTAAAGCATTTAGATGTCTGCGTGGTGTTAAGTGTTTTTTCATCAGTGACTTTGCACTAAAGCAATGGAGAGGTATATGAATACTCTAGTCAATATACATGGTTGGGACCAGAGATGGTAAGAATTCCACAACCTGTACCAGACCCGGACAGTCCAATGCACTATCTTCCAGTTCATAAGTGTCCAACTGTTGACAGTGAAGGAAAGCAGAGAGAGGCAGATGACTGGCAACCCAGGTCAAATATCACAAGGAAATTCAGAAAGGGTGAATTGACAACCAAATAACAGGTGGAAGAATTTTCAAAATTATTTTATGTTGATTGCAAACATATTGAAGCATATGTTCAACACCTGCAAAACCTAAAGAATGTTCAAGAAATGAGAATGCGTACAAGGTTAAGTCAGAAAAAGAAGAAGAAAATCAAGCCGTACCAGGACTATAATTGCATGGCTTGACTTAGTTGTGCATGGAAAGTTAAGCTCTCTTCAGGTTGCTGAATTAGAGAAGTACTTGAAATATCAGCAACTAAACATACATGGTAGGAAGGATGACAAGTTGAAAGCTGTTACATGTGATGTGTTAAGAAGAACTTCAAGAGAGCAACAGAAGTCAGTGATTGAAAAGAACACAGGTGATGAAAGTGAAGAGGAACTGTGTGACAGTGAAGAAGGAGATATTGTTTTAGAAGAAATTCGTAGTGATAGTGACACCGATACATCAAGTACTAGTGACAGTGACAGTGAGAGTGACAGCGAATAAAATGAGTCTAGCCATCAAAAAGACCAGGATGGTTCCCTTATTGTTCAAACTAGATCAGGTAGACTGGCTGGATCATGGAAACTTGCCTTTATATAAATTCAAGATTATGAATAAAGGAATTGTATTGCAAAAGGCTATTCATCATTGACACTGCACTTCAAGCTTAATGTGAATGGTTTAGAAAACTGTGAGTAATACTCATCTGATCACTGTACAGTGTATTGAATACAATTCTGAATTTGCTGTCCCCATCATGAAGACACAAATGCCTGACACTATAGGTTTAAATATGTATGGTTTTGGAACTGAAAGCATATTGATTACATCTAAGTATTCCACAACATTCTGAATTTCTTTGCACTTTCATGAAGTCACAAATGTCTTACATTTACAAGTGTATTGGTAATGCATTTGGTGTAGGAAAGCGAAAGTTATATTTGTCAGACCTCAGTGTGCATAAAATCCTTAGTTTGCTAGCACTTCATGACATCACAAATGTCTGACATTAGATAGTTATTGTATTATGAGTATAAATAGATATTTGAATACACTATGTAGGTGATGTGATGTCCTTAGATACTCCCCACAAATGTCCCCACTACAGTTTTTCACAAATCACGCATGTGAATATGTGTGTTTACTCTGTGTCTGTGTTTCTGTGTATGTATCAATGAATGACAGTTAAAACCACCACATCAAATGCCTTGGTATTAAGTGATGACTACTTATGGTGTCTAGTTGGGAAATAAACAAGATTATACCACATATGTATGATTACATGTATAGTCAAAATGTTTTTTTTGTTTTCTAAAAAACTTCCTCTACAACTACTAAGTTGTTTGGGCTGAAATAGTAACATAATAGTAGTACCAAAAGAAATATTACAGTTGTGCTACAGTAACAAAAAAATTTGTACTCTTTTTAGTTATTGTAGGGGCAGGATTTTGTGCACTTTTTTTCTCTCTTTTTTTTTTTGGGGGGGGGGGGGCCATGAAATTTTTATACTTTTGAAAGGGGGGGCTGTGAAATTTTGGTCACAGTGGATGGGGGGGCCAGGAAAAAAACCAAGTCAGAGATAATTTCTCCCCAGGCCCACCCCCTGCCGTAAATTCTGTCCGGTCCCTAATCGTCTATCAGTGCCAAGATCTTCAAAATTCCGTCCAGCAGGATCCAAACCTGTCAAAATTATATTCAGAATGATCAGATATAAAGTAAATGCCTCTCTGGTTAGAAAACATTTATAATAGATAAATTTTCATTTAAATAAATCGTTTTTAAAGAAGGGGAGGTGAGGCTAGGCAAGGAGAGGACGGGACGGGACAGCACGGGAAGAGAAAAGAATGGTATGAGCCCGGGGTATGAGGTAAAAGAGACTTTGTGTCACTGTCACATGACATACCTGTGATTCTTCCAATGGTAGGTATACGCCTTCCTGCTTCTCCAGATGCGTGGGCTCCAAGACTGTGACCAATCAAATGAACCTTACGTTCATCGTACCCTGTCTTAGTCTTCAACATTTGGATGAACTCATAAATTTGTCGACCAACTTCATAAGAGTTGTCAGCAGCTTTCCCGTACGTAAATAATTTATCAGCACCATCTTCCCAGTCGACCAGGAAGACATTGTAGTCGGCCTGAAATGAAGTGATAAAAAATAAACATATACCGTGTGTATTTAATCGCATGTGACCTTTATCTAATATGTACACAGAGATTCAAACTTTACATGTGCAATTACAAATACTCGTGGATTGTAGGAGCAATATAGTCTGTGTGTACATTTATGTATTTGATAGATACTTCATGATTCTCCTCCCCGGCAAGTTTCCTTAATGTTCATATTTGAAAAAAATGACAAAATTAATGTGTATATTGAGGCATGTAATAACATACACTTATTGTCTGGCCTTATTCGGGCACTAGTAAACATCTATTATCCCTAGGGCTGTTATGCAACAACTAACTTCCGACGCTGAAAGCTGAGGGAAATACTTGCCTACATAAACAGCATGAGGGGTGGTATGACGTCAGCTAGTGCCCAAATAAGGCCAGGTAATAGGTGTTTCTATAACAGCATGGGGTGTAATATGACATCTAATAGTGCCTAAATAAGGCCAGGTAATAGGTGTTTCTATAATACATCACATGTTCTGGCACATATTCTTTCCATAGTCAAAGCAAATCACTGATTCTGTGCTACTGTACTGATAGCACCCTAAAGAAATTTTGAAAAAGAATAATAATTCTGCTCTCTATATGCAAATTTAGGTCACTATGGGTCACTAGCCCTCATCATGTGACATGTTCTAAGCCATTCATTTAAGACTGTATGAAAACGATGTGTTATAAAATATTTCTTACACGTGTCAGAAATTCGTCCTTCATATCATCCATCCAATCAGTATCAGCATCACTTAGAAAGCCGTGGATGATGAATTTGGAGTCTTTGTTCTTATTGAAGTTAGATCCTGACAAGTTAGTAGCTGTAATAACCTGGTGACTGTCACGGTTGAATCTGGTATAGAGTCGAAATTCACAGGTAAACGGTAAATCTAGGAGACAAAACAATAATATCAACCAATAATGATTACAGTAATCTTCACGATGGCAATATTTAACAGCTTATTTACTTATTACCATATGGACGATACGACATAATTATGAATAATTCTGTATAATGATGATAGTGAATCAATTAAGCATTTGGACCCAATTTGGAAGGGAGACTAGACTATGCTGTACGATATGTCGGGAGGGGCAGGGGGAAGGTGGAAGAATATGAGAATTAACAGAGGCCCGGGGTATTTGAAAGAATATACTGAATGTCTCTGTTCATCAAGTTTAGTTCACTGTTCGGTTCAAATATTGCAAATGAACGACAATTTATCCCCATGACATATATTCAAAGCAAGGCCAAACAAATGGAAATAATCCTATTGAATTCAGAATCATCGCCAACCATATAATACACACGTCTTAAAACCATTCTATTGAATAATATGAAGGATTCGCTTATAAAGCGATGATGGAATTTTTACAAACTTTACAGTAACTATAAAATAAATAAAATGTTCATGTTGACATTACCTTTATAAGTTGTGTCAAATTTTGTCTGGAGTACACCGTTGTTTACAGCTGCAAGGATAACATCAACGTCGTTTTTTCCATTGTTTTTAGAGTCCTGTGCTAAACACCTTCCAGCTTGATTATTATATAGATCCATTAGTTTGTCACGCAGGGTATTTTTACCGCTCCTCTCATGTGCATCTCCGTATGCCTTTGCCGTTTCCTCGTTGAACTTCTTAGTGACTCGGTACATCCAAAGGGCATGACGAAATGCGCTCGACCGGCCATTGGCGTAGTATTCTAAACGATAATATATGATTGGTAAGCTCAAGAAAAAGTCAAAACAAGCTTGCTTGGTCCCAGGCAAAGAACTTAAATACTATCTTTGATGTGTTCCATATTTCTAAATGAAAAATCCACACTCTTTGTTAAAATGTGTGAAAAACTACATTAATTAAAGAGGCACAAACTGAGTCTATATGTTTTTCCGAATGTATTTTTTCTGCATATTAAAAGGTACTCACATTTTATCATCTGACTCCACAAAAACCTTACTAAATTGACTAAATTGCTACATTTTATTGTCTGGCCAGACAATAATTTTAGGTAGCACAGGATTCCCTTATTCTCGATCACAAATTTAAAGAGGTGTGGTTTATAAATAAATAAATAAATAAATAAATATTACCGGGTTTCTACTAAAGTAATATATGCAGGTGGTAAATAAATCTGGACTATTTTCCTCTCGCATTATGCATCAAAATCAGCAAAAGCTAAACGACTAATGAGCTAAAAGTGCGAATTTTTTAATCAGGGTTTTTCATATATGCATATTTAAATTAGCATATGATGAAGTACAGGTAACAAGAGTGTGCACATTGAAGAAAGAGGATAAATACGTGGTTAATAAAGCTGGACTATTTTCTCTTGCATCATGTATATCAAAATGACCACTTTTTTTTCAGGTACTCTGATCACGTGCGTACCTTTAATTACTTTATGAAGTACGGGTAAAGAGTGCACATATAGTAGAAAGAGGGCATGTAAAGTGAACTATTACCATTTGGAAATGTCGTTTTGGTATCGGCTATGCTGTCCGTAGCCATCTCCATAATTGCGTATGGTTCTGAGTTCCAAAAATTCATGACAGCCAGTGTTCCTTCTTTCATGCCTTCTGGGTCAAAATCTAACCACTCGTACGCTTCATTCTCTGATAGGCTTGAAGGAAGTTTTTCATCTCCTGGAATACAGAAGTATTTGCATATGAATATGTTTGCCTTTGTGGCTTTTTAATTTCAGCAATAATTTGTCATTTAACTCATTAAGTTAATGTTCATTCAATCTCGTTATCTTAAAGTATAGCATTATTGGTTTCTACGTGGTTGTAGCCAACAGAGTCGGTGACGGGTAACTTGAAACAGACTGTATTTAGAATCATGATTATCAATTGAAAAAAAAAAGAATAAAAAAAAAAAAAAAATCAATTGAGTATCTAAATGTTTGCTTACCGTCACTAGGGTAACGAAAGGTGACACCACGTCATAACATTCAGCATGTAGTACACGTAGTATACATTGTAAAAATATCACTTACCACATGAACTGCTTCTTTTCTGGCGTGATTTCATATTAGGAGAAGTATCCTTGGATTGTAGTATGGATTTGAGTCCTCTATACTTGCCATTTGATAGCTTCCATTCTTTATATCCGAACTACAACAAAAACATTTATATGTGAGAACTGTGTATAAACAAAACTAAAAGGTTATAACAACCATACCGAGTATAGTGGTCGCAAGACAAGGTCACGAAGAAGCAAGTCACTCGGATAACGCATCTTTAGTTTGTGTAATATTTGTCAATTCGTGTATGCCTAGGGCCTTCAGTAATTACAGGGGACGGGGAATGATGGGGGGGGGTGTCACTTTTTTACAAATCGGTTCTCGGGGAGGGCCATATTTTAGAAAATCATATGGGAGAAGGAGAAGGTCACTTTTACTTTGACTCATTATATGGTCTAATTTTGCATTTTTAGATTAATTTGGCATTCCGCTGCTGCCATAATATTATTTCATGCACAGACAAATATATCTTCTTAATTGTCTGTGTTTCATGTTATGTTCTTGTGTATACTATGGTATAACATGTGCATGGTTGACTGGTTTATTCAGTGTGATAATCTCCCAGAAGATAAGAGACAACGCAAATTGTTGGTGTAAGCGATCCCCTGGTAATTATTAGATTAATGGTGTTTTAATGAAGATAAGAGGAGAAGAATGGACAAGATGTCTTTATTTAGTCAATAAGAAGCTTGATATTGCCACAAAATTAATCATTCAATCGATCAATTGATCGATCGATCGATCAATCAATCAATCAATCAATCAATCAATCAACCAATTGATCGATCGATCAATTGATTAATCAATTACTTGCTCGCTGCCCCTGTGGTGCCTGCTGTCTTTATGCTACAATACTCTACTAATCTAATCTCGCCCTCACTTCCTGCCAACCAATGGCTTGTGAACAACATTCCTAGTAACCAAAGTGTAATATCAGTAAGACCCCAACTCTAAAAAACGGAAGTAACAATTGATAGTTAAACGAGGAAACTAGTCAGTACAATAATGAAATCAATAAGTATCTAATGTATACGTTTTTGTATACCTGTATGACAGACAATGTGTCTTTAATACTTGACCGTCTCAAAAATGTATTTACCAATATACCACCTACAACTACACGTTCTTTTGTCCTTTCTATAAACCTCCACTAATCTCTCTCATATTTTCTCTCTATATTTCAATACAATGTCGATACAAACTTTAGGGAAAGACGTCGTTCTGCAATGTATGAGTTGCCACGTAATTCATTTATTTAACGTATGTATATACAAAACATACCTGATCATTTCCAAACAGTTCGTTTGTCTTGATATCACGAGTTCGGGTATGACCACTTTCTTTCTTCATATATTTACGTAGGTCTACTTCTGCACCGAACACGGTCGCAACAAGTGTGCACAACAGCAGCACTACTGTTGTCTGCATTGTTGGGGTTTGGCGAATAATCTTGTTTCAAATCCGCGGTCCTGAACCTGGACCTATATTTGTCCTGTTCAAGTTGTTACTTTCTTCAGAGCGGCAAAGTATAGGAAACTCAGTCCCTGCCTGTAGCATAGCCGAGACTAATACACGGATGTGAAATCTTTTACCCGGATATATGTCTGCAGAGCTATTCTTATTGTTCACTGAATAGGCTTATAAAGGTATAAATAGCATGTCTTTCAATGTACGTGGCCATGTGCCAAGATTCGTGATAATTAAACAATAGGGTAATGTTGTGCACCAACATGCAAATTTTAATAGGGAAGTAAATAATTTCAGCTACTTGTCCCGTTCATATTAGGCCAGAATAGTTTTTTTTTAAAAGGTTGATCAACGGACCCGACCTACCCATATTTTGGCATTTCAATTTTTCTTTTGGTGATGGGCAATATATATCATAATATATCCTTATGTGGGCTTCGCATGTCGTCTATCAGTAAAATAGACACTTTGTTTCAAAATTAAGTTGATTTTTAAAAATATTTTCTGAATAATATATGTAACAATATACATTTGATTAAATTCCAGTCACATAATATCTTATAGAGTGGTTTACAAGAGTGAATTGAGATTAAACTAAAGCTGTTGCATATCCAACGTGCACTGAAAGGAATGAGCAAAATTTTACGTCCATGGGAAGGGGGCTGAGCGTTCACTCATACATCCATAAAACACACACACACACACACACACACACACACACACACACACACACACACACACACACACACTCATATATATAATGTATCTATGTAGAATATGAGATTATTGCATGCAAATAAAAGACCAATTCAAGTCATTAAGTATGTTAATACCTTTATCTTATTGGATATGAATCTATAGACCTTGAGGGAATTATTTTGAAAGATCGCTGCATCTTCAAACTTTGAGCGATGTAATTTGAAGGCATGTTGCATAATGATCACCAAGTATACCATCCAATTCTAGTTTTGACAGTAAGTACTTTGTGAATTAGTTTCCAAATAGAAGACTCCACTTGGACTGGAGGTGGCGTGGAAACCCATACGATTACATCTACCACCACATGTGTAGCATTTATTGCCATGACTGCAGGGATAAGCTTTGTAGTCGCAGTTAGAGTTGATGGATTCGATGAAATATTCAGGGGCCATCATATGATCACATGCAACAACACCTGAAAATATGAATTAAATTGTGTCATATACTTGTCAGTATAAGATATGTTTCCTAAAAACTTATTTTTACAATGTTTCACTTGAAAAATTCATTCAATGTTTTCCAGAAAACTATGTCGAAGTCTCTGATACTAATTATTATGGCAAAGTCAGTGGAGCAAATTCTTTAAATTTTATCAATAGGACCTATATCAGTTGATTAGCGTCTTGACAATCTAAATAAATTAAGAACACACACACACACACACACACACACGCACACACACACACACACACAGACACACACACACACACACACACACACACACACACACACATATATATATATATATATATATATATCTGTATCTGTGTAGAATACGGTGTAAACATCACATATATCACATACACAGTTACGTAATATACTGTTGAGGTAGCTGGGAGCAAGTTACTGTATATGTAATATATATATATATATATATATATATATATATATATATATATATATATATATATATATATATATATATATATATATATATATATATATATATATATATATGAATATTTTTGGGGTTTTTTGGCTTGGAACACAAAGCATGCAATATCATGACAAGACTTTTCTTTTTCCATATCTAAAGGGCATATTAAGGGTATATGTGATATAATGACTATAAATTGGCTGTCGCTGGTGGTATGTATATAACCTCAGCTCCACATAGTAATGAACTGAAAGTGTAATTCTTAGCAGAGGTAAATATAAAATTAGTGATTACAAGAGAATTATATAATACTACCTCCTTGTGCGCTGACATCTCTCTTCTTTTTCCCGAATCCACAAGCTGGTTGTTCTTGACCACCGTTGGGATAGAAATCGACATGACCACTCTGAGAGAGAGAGAGAGAGAGAGAGAGAGAGAGAGAGAGAGAGAGAGAGAGAGAGAGAGAGAGAGAGAGAGAGAGAGATTAATTTAGTTCCCGATACTCTTTCCATGTGGACTTGTACTAAAGCTCTAATAAGCTGTGACACTTATCCTTCACATAGAATTTTCTAAATGTGTGGCTAACGAAACACACATATGATATGATTTCATTTCATTTGTGAGGATTGTTGATTTCGTTGTAGAAATAATGTTTTGAAACTTACAGGGTACCAGCATCCAGCCCCTCCAGTAGGATTACCATCAGTGTGAATAATATCAACAAACTTTGCATCACTTGAATCCAATTTTACACTGTTGTCATAGTTGTCAAATGCAGGACCAGCTGGATCCAAACCTGTAAAGAGAAAATGTCATCACGTCATGTGGATACATTTCCCTCAAGATAAAAAATTCTTACAAAACCTTTACAAGTTTTACCATAATTATGAAGTTTTGCTCCTAGTTCTTTGGAAATTATGATTTAAATTTGGGGTTCATCGTCGTCTTTTCAAGGATATCAACACTCTTTATTTCCCCATACAGTTAACACAGTATTGGCGGCCATATTGGAATCTAGAATTCTAACATTCTTGATGTCATCTTGACCTCTATTTTAAAACTTTGCAGCTACCTGTTAAAACTCTAGCAGCCTCGATTTCCGGTCGGCATATGCAAAAGGGGCATTAACGGCGTCATCAAAATCTACAATAGTATGTCTGCCAATGGAGCAAGGCTTACCTCAATCTAGTCCTGCTTGCATACGGAGGAATTCGGGACTCGATTATGACAATTGTTAGAGTCAAGTCAGTAATACAGACTCGTGCACCGTCATGGAAGCAGGACTAACCTCAATCTGATTAAAATCTGATGTGGTGAAATCGACCAGATGTCTTTATTTATCTCTATTTCAATTTGTTTTGTACCAGGTGATCGCCGCCTTCCCACATCAGATTGGACTTACCTGTGATTCTTGCAACACTGGGCATGCGTTTGCCAGCTGCTCCAGAGACCTGTGCGCCAAGACTGAAACCGATGAGATGAACTTTGCTTTCTGAGTAACTAACAGTACTTTTCAAGAACTGAACAAAATTGTAAATCTCCTCTCCACAGTCATCAGTATTCTCTGCACTTAGATCATATCTAATCTCATTCGCGCCATCTTTCCAGTCGACCAAAAAGACGTTGTAGTCTGACTGAAAAATAATATTAAAACACCAAAAGTTACTTTTATAGGGTCTAAACAGAAAATCAACATGTTTTTCTTAGTTTTACTGCTGAAATTGAAAGTCCATTGTGATAATAGCCTTGAAATTGTAACAATCAGGTGATGTCTTAAGTTTTTATTTGAATTTTGAATCGAACTGAAATCTATTTTTCATGGTTGATCAATCGTTAATTAAAAATACATGGTATTGATATTTCTAACAGTCATGCGAATTACATCATGTGATCATATAAAGTAGGAAAATTATAATTTTTTGTAATGTTATTCCCTTATATGGAAATATTATCAACTTTGTAGGCAGTATTGACTTGTGCCACGCCGTGTGCATGTCTACAGATATCATCACTTTCATACTTCAAAAATTCCGCCTTCATTTTAAACATCCAATCAGAATACTTCGACTGAATCATCACTTACGTATGCCAATAATTCGTCCTTCATTTTAGACATCCAAGCAGAATCTGAAGCACTTTCTGTGTACCCATGAGTAATAAATTTACTGTCTTTCCTCTTGTTGAAATTAGAATTTGTCAACGAGGATCTTGAACCAGTGGTGACAACTTGATAACTGTTCATGTTGGAACGTGTATACAGTCTGAATTCAACGGGAAAGTCAGCGGCAAAACCTACAGTTGGAGTAATGTATATAAAACAAGTGGAGAATTAAAACAAATGGAAAAAAAGTTTGCATTTGTCTTTAAAAGGACGTTAGATTTTGTTTTAGTTTGTCTTTGAACTTGTTATTGTTTCGGTGTTTGCGCTCAAAACTAACTTTGAGTGCAAACTCGGAACGATAAAGAGACTGAAATAGAATCTAAAGACCACACTAACGATACATTTATCACCGTTACATATATAACCCAGGTCTGATCGCATTTTCTGAATAATTTTGTTCCAATGAAGGATTACATATGTTATCATACTTACTGAAAAATGTTTGATTATCACAAATAGTCAAGTTCTACTTACCTCACATTTCGCAAACTAAATGAACAATAATTTTATTTTTGGGAATCCATATGTTGTCATTAGCATGTCAGTAATCGGAAGAAATCGTATTATTAAATATAAGCCATGCACACTATATTTAACTCAATCGAAAGATCACATCATGAGGATAAAATGAACTTTTGGATATTGTGCCTTCTTTTAGTTAACTTACATGCCTGCAAACATGCCAGTAACACGATCACACACAGTGACTTCATCTTCGATATCCAAGGCAAAGTTACACCGTCTGCTGCTTACAGAGAAATAACATAGTGCGTAGTGAAACATCACTGTTATAAATCCTACACAGTTAATAAGATTAGATTAAAGTAGATTAGATTAGATTAGATTAGATTAGATTAGATTAGATTAGATTAGCTTAGATTAAGAGGGGTTATTAGTATACATATTTGTTATTTCATGAATAAGATATTATACCACATGTCACGATCGGATAAAAACGTGTCTGTGCTGCTACATACACTGACACAGTATGCTAGCAGGCAAAATATGACAGATTGTCAAAAGAGATTTTAAAAAAAAAGCCGAAAAATTGCACTAAATATCACAAAACCTGGCCAGTGACCGATGAGTACTTTAACCTTGCCATAATTATGAATGCAAGCGGTGGTACAAATAGTACAATTTTAAAGTGTATGGTCGTTCTAGAATTAATAATTTAAAAGTAATAAATTTATTTGCATGAATATTGAAAAGACTGACTTTTATCTCCTGGCACATTTATCAATCACACAGCGTATATAGATTTCTACATATAACAATATACACTCCACTGTCTATACTATGATATAAATACAGTTATATTAGTCAGTGAAGTACGCCGTGATGGAGCGCCTTCACACATCGGCCAACCCCTCCCATGGTGAGAGGAGGCCGGTGAGGTCGGAACGACACTACATATCTTACAGTCTAAAGTTACATATGTACACCAAAAAAAAGATTGATTGGTTGATTGATATTTTGCAAACATAATGTCATTTCATTCATTACGTACTACATCACACCCATACGATCTAACAAACACACATGACATATAGCCACGTGCCGTGTGACATTGAGAAAACGTAATATTTTTGAAATTACATGAAATCGGAAATCGTAGATATCTAATCTTCGTGTGTTTACAGTTCTGTGCTACATGTGTTGTATTAGCAGGTAAGTAGCATTAAAATTATTAAAAATGTAAGATATGACAGATTATTGGCTGTAGATCTTTGTGTGATGACCACAGGTGTTCCTAGTATCGGTTACCCAGCCTCTTGCCGTTGAGGGCATAGTCCCCCCCCCCCAGCTGGGACTATGCCCTCAACGGCAAGAGGCTGGGTAACCGAGAGTGAGGTGTTCCTACTTGCTTCTCTCTCAGTCTAGAGTTATACAGAGCTTCTCTGTTACTCTTTTTAACTTAAATATGTGTGAAATTATGCAATATTGGTTTTCCACTGAGGGTTGTTTTCTCCCGGAATACAGTGTCCTCTTTCAGAATTTCTAACAACATTGTACATGAATGCTTTCCTGTAAACGAATTTCTTTAACTCTCTTACCCTAGTTGTGTCCATTGTTTAATACTTTGGGATGTTGTTATCAGTCTCACAATGTAAGAAAATAAAGTTGAGTAATCGAACCGATCACCAAATGTCCTCACCCTAAATGGAGGAAATCTGGTGTGTGTGTGTGTGTGTGTGTGTGTGTGTGTGTGTGTGTGTGTGTGTGTGTGTGTGTGTGTGTGTGTGTGTGTGGCTGTTGTCTGTCTGTCTGTCTGTCTGTATTTTAGTGGACCTGGTATACTGAGAACAGATACATCATACAATTTCAGCTTTTGTGTACGTGTATACTTTATTCATTTATAAAATGATCGAGAGACTAATTAATCCCAAATATGCATAATATAAATGTGCAGGAAAAAATTACAGAACAAAATTTATACCTGTTGATTTGTAAATAAAGTTAGAGTAGTTTGTCTCATTAAAGAGAAACATCAGGATCTGCATATTTTGACAGCATGGTGATTTATATTGATGTCACACAGTGGTATCCACTAATACAGGCATGGACAGAATTGAATCTATATATACGGAACATCAACAATGACAATATGTAACACATGAACTTTTAAGTAGGGCAGGGGGTTTAACCCTAACAGAAGAATTTCACTTTCGGCACTTATGCAACATTTTAAGATGGTCCCTCACACTTCCAAAATGAAGTAATTGAATGTCTTGTATAAAAATACAAAAAGTTCTAAAAGATATTATAGAAAATGTAAAGAAGTTGACTTGATATATTTATGACATGAATTCATTTGGTTGAATAGGTTGATTGTGAGTTATTGAAGCATTAACATGAGCACTTTGAAAAGATTTCGTGGAATGTGATATTTTTCATAATTTTGAGAAATGTGAACTTTTAACATATTCATGGAATGTTGTATTTATAAAAGTGTTTGTATCACATCAGTTATATACACTAGCCTTATATGGTACATATTTTTGACAAGCATCACCCCCTATTTCAGCAACATAAAACGATCCTGTGATTTGATTGAGAGCTAATAAATGGGGTCGAAGGTCAGGAGCAAGTTGGATTTGACCAATCACATTACAGTTGCCAGGGTTACCAGGAGATTTGGGTGTTGATACAAAAAGGATCCGGCTCTGCAGCAGTTGTAGAATAACAAAATGTGATTTGTCTGCACTCATCCTGTAAAACAAGAAAACAACAAGTTTCTTTTCACCTAACAGAACAGTTTTGACACAATGAAACTTTCTGCAAACTTGTTCACATCAATGAAACTGTCTGCAATCTTGTTAACCATCACAATGACACTATCTGTCAACTCACAAGACTACCATGCTAAAGACTTTGTTTTAAGTTGTCCACCAGTTCCAGTAAAATGTGCATAAAAAGTTTGTCGATACCTTGGCTGGGTCTTGAAAGCAATTCTCCCTCATACCTTAAACCCAGTCTGTAACCACGATGTGATGAATTGATTTTCTTTTTGAGAAATGGGGTTTCTATATTGTATTTTGTTCATTAACATGATAACTAAGTAGGTGTGTGGGGTTACCTAACAGAGCTGTATGATAGTAATGATGATGCACTGGCAGAAACATGAAAACTTGTCGAATTCATAGTATAGCTTTGTTATGTTACAACTCCTTGCAAGATAATTGGATTTAACAAAACACTTTTAGGGTAAACACCTGTTATTTTGTCCTTGTTGTGTTGATAGAGACAAAATACCAAGGTTTGCTCAAATATAAATGTCCTTTAGTTCCAATAAACAGACACAGTACTGTATTGAAACTATTAGGCACAGTGCTGTACTGTAACTATTAGACACAGTGCTGTACTGTAACTATCGGACACAGTGCTGTACTGTAACTATCAGTGAGCCATTTCTGGATTAAGAAATAATTTATAAAGAAACATATGAGCCAATTTCTCTTACATACCTTATTGCATATGGTGGTTCATTTTTGAAGCAATCTGTCCATTCACCAAGATATTTACCATTTTTAGAGTCAAAAACTTGTGTTCTATTGTTTTTCCTGTCTGCGACCCAAACTTGGCCAAACTGATCAAGTTCAATACTATGTGGTACATGAAACTGACCAGGAGCTGAACCTTCACCACTCACATACCACTGTATCTCAAAGTCTGAAAATAGCAACAAAGAAGACAATATTTCATTACACCAAGCATCAGCCATTTAGAACAAAAAATATGGAATATATACTGTGGTCGTTCTATGTCATGACATCTATGTCATGAAAATACACATCTATGTCATGACAATGCGTGTCTAAGTCGCTGGGATATTGGGGAATAACATCTAATTATACAATATCAAATAGAAGGGGAGCTAGTATGATGTTTCACTGATTTAGACATGATGTTTTTGACATAAAGAGACACACATTTTAACTGAAAACTAACAATAACAATGAATTAATCCACACAAACACACACACACACAACAGGATCCTGTACCTAGTACATATGTACCAGAGATTACATATTTTTGGACTTGGTGAGTTGAAATTTTCTTTTTCAATTATGAATCAGAGTCCATGATTGTTACTTCTCGAATACATTTTTTTTTATTTCTAATATTTTTTACCAAAAAGTGACTCACTTTTATCGAGTTTGACAATTCTGTTATTGAGTCCTCCATCACCATCAGCAATAAAGATTTCTCCCTTCTCATTAAAGGCAACATCAGCAACATGGTCAAACTGTAATGGTTTTAGTGAAGTACCAGCAGTTCCCGGTGTTCCAATTAACTCTACTAATTGACCTTGTGGTGACAGTTTCTTAACTGTATGACCTGTGGAAGCTGAGTGTCAAAGAAGCAATAATTTATTAATATTTTATTTGCACTGTTATTTCTTTGACCTTTGTGAAGCTAAATTGCCAATATGCATGTGCAAAATATAAGTCAATTAATGAATTGATAAATGAATAAATGAACAAATGCATGAATGAATGAATGAATGAATGAATGAATGAATGAATTAATTAATTAATAAGTGGAAGAATGAATAAATCAATGAGTGAATGAGTGAATGAATGGATGAATCAATCAATCAATCAATGAAAGAAAGAAAGAATGAATGAATGAATGAATGAATGAAAGAATGAATGAATCAATGAATGAATGGGTCAATGAATGAATGAATCAATGAATCATCAACCATTGAATGAATGAATGAATGAATGAATGAATGAATGAATGAATGAATGAACCATCAACCATTGAATGAATGAATGAATGAAAGAATGAATGAATAAATGAATGAATGAATGAATGAATGAATGAATGAATGAATTTACATTTTGAAAAAATAAGACTTTTTCTTTCTCTTTTTGAAACCTAATCACAGTGCTTTTCAGGGAGTTATTTCTCAAAATTATTTTCAGCTGAGTCGAAATTTTCTCAGTCATCCAAATTTTGCAACATTACACACTCAAAAGTGAATGATGCACTTAAACTAAAAGTCTTTTGGTACTCTAAATACATAAAACACAAAGGGAGACAAAAACATACAATTAATAGTCATCAGATATGTGAAAATTTTTATAAAAATTAGAAAAACACTCATGAATATGCAGAACTTACAATTTCCAATGTCTGCAA